>NW_012149574.1:90906-129528 GCF_000956105.1 Propithecus coquereli | reverse complement strand
AATCCCAGCACTTGGGGAGGCCGAGGTGGAAGTTGCTGTGAGCTAGGCTAATGCCACGGCACTCACTCTAGCCCGGGCCAGTGAGACCCTGACTGACAAAAAAAAAAAAAAAAAAAGAATTTAGATTGATAACCTAACATGTATATTTGACAAAGGATAATTACCAAACTTCTCAGCTAACTAAATCTTTCCTTTTATAGATATTTTTCATAAGTATTTGCATAAACTTTCTGTGTTGTCAGTGTAACAAAATGTCAATTATACTTCACTTATGGTCAATTTGTAAAACATTTAATTAAATTTGAAGGCAAATAAGCCTGGCTGGTATTTGGTCATATTTTTAATAGTTGAGCATAGGTATGTGATTTTGTGTGTGTGTATATTTACAAGCTAACATACATATCCAATAATATGATACTAGGAATTAACTTCTCCTTTTTAAGTTTTTAAAATACGTCTTTTTGTCTTTTTTTTTTTTTTCCTGTTATCTGGGACAGTTTAGTTGATGATGATGGTCATAATTACAATTTGGAAATCGAAATTTTTCCAACATTTATTTTATCTTCTAATTATTATATTTCATTTAAAACAATGTGATTTACATATAAAAGAAAGCAAAGTGAATCAGGTAATCTGTGATAAGAAATTCTGCTAATGTAGATGTCAGGATACAGTAGCATGCATAACAAATATGTGTCTTTCTTAGGGAATCCCATAAATACCAAAGAAGCATTTCTATACAAATAAGTGAGAACAATTTCTTTTTGGGGCAATCACAATTCTGTTATTTAGCAATTACACTTGTGTATAATTGTGACTGCCTAATTAAATGAGTATAACATATAGGAAGTGCTTACATCTAAAATGCTCATGCAAGAAAATATACATTTTATAACATGCATCCTCATTAATTTAATGAAATTAAAATTTCCAGGTGACACTGAAAAACTGAGTTATTGACAGTATACTGTAAAGGTTTATAATCTAGGTATTGAAAAAATTAGGTAATATTAATACAACCATTTAAGTACAAAGAAATACATCATTGTCTTGCCTTTGTATCAAGGTATGCCAATCAAATCCTGACTTCTTATATGCTTCAACGTAGCCATGGAATTCTTTTTTTTTTTTTTTTTTTGAGACGGAGTCTCACTCTTTTGCCTGGGCTAGAGTGCTGTGGCATCATCCTAGCTCACAGCAACCTCAGATTCCTGGGCTCAAGCGATCCTTCTGCCTCAGCCTCCTGAGTAGCTGGGACTACAGGCATGCGCCACCATGTCCGGCTAATTTTTTCTATATATTTTTAGTTGTCCGATTAATTTCTTTCTATTTTTAGTAGAGATAGGGTCTCGCTCTTGCTCAGGCTGGTTTCGAACTCCTGAGCTCAAACAATCCGCCCGCCTCGGCCTCCCAGAGTGCTAGGATTACAGGCATGAGCCACCGCGCCCGGCCATAGCCATGGAATTCTTCCATGGCCCCATGGAACTCCAGATCTTAGCAACTATAAAGAAAATCTCTCTGGCAGATTATGTTTTTAAAAATGTCATCTCTTGGGACATACTCTTAGATATTTGTGTTTACCTATTCTCTGTTTAAAGTGGCTTATAAAATTTTATATACAGTCATAGATTTCAATGATAAAATGTTTCCAAAGTGTTACAGACCTACCTGGCCTTCAACGTAGTCCTAATAGACATCCCTCCCAGAGACTGGGGACAATTCTCCTGGGAGTCTGTACAGTTTGAGTATTAACTGAGGAAGTCACAACCTCCTACATAAGTCTTGGTGGTAATGGCCGGAGAGCTAGTTACATTTTTTATACCACATTTTTAAAATTTCGCAACATTTCCCATTCAACTTCTTTTTTTAGAAAACAAAAGAACTAATAGAAAACACCTAAGAAACATTATACACATACACACACACACACACACACACACACACACACACACACACACACACACACAAATGGTATAGTTACAATTAACATGGGCTAACTAAAATAGGCAAATTTTACTAATTCTATAACATTAAACTTTTAGCATACTGGCCCTAATAAAACTCTGAGACTGCTCCCTACCACAGTGACAGCTGAGGATTTTGATGTGCCTCACAAACTGTAGGAATTGTGACAGGAAGCTGACTCTTTGCCCTAGAGGTCACTGACAAACCCTGATAAGGCTATAGCTGAGGTCAGTCTCTGTAGGGAATTTGGGGTATAAGAGCATGTGTGAATTCTGTAGTTAAGAATCTGAATCACTCGAGAACAAACAAAATTCCAAAGCTCAGTATCAATATAATATGTTGGATCTCTGTACCGGCTTGGACAAGAGTACACAGAACAGGCACATATAATACACATCAGGTTAAATGCAAAATCAACTATTGCTAAAGCATTTTCAACTTTTAGGAGAAATCTACTGGCAATGTGTTAATAGCAAAGACAACTAAAACAATAAAATAGCATCTCTTTCCAAATATTTAAGAACGTCAAGTAAGTGTCCCTTAGGCTGGGTTGTGGTTCTTGGAAGTTTTTGCCTATGAGAACCATATTGGGGACATCAAAGACTCCCCCGCTCTCTCCAAAAAGCAATTCACTTCAGATGCTGCCACACAGTCAAATGCTTTTGTGCCCACCATGTTTTTTTGGTTTTTGCTTTTTTGTTTTTTCCACTTTTCATATTTTGGAACATGCCAGATTCTTGAAATTAGAAAGAAGATGAGAAAGGACAGTACGATCAAATACCTCTAGAAGAGAAACTAAGTAGGGACCGATGGTAAAGGACAAAAACACATTCCAACTGAAATTACACTTCCAGGGCAAGTGTGAGTTATTAAGATGGATATAGAAGGCACATTTTGGCTACACAATCTGGTCTGTGGACTCCTCGGCTAGTCTCACAACAGACAGGATGCAACCACCCCCACTCCATTCCTTCGACAACTTCCCAGAGCACACTCAATCAGAGTCTCTTATATTGAGGACAATACTATATTTGGGTTTAATACTGTGAGGACAGTCATCTATTTGTCTTATGGCAGGATGATAAATTTCCCTGGAACAAAATACGGATTCTCATTGCATTCTTTTGCTTAATACTATGAATGCCAAAGAATAAAGAGTAGGGTGTGACAAATAGTATGTTCCAAAGGTTGGGTGGGGGGGTTCCCTAACATTTAAAAGCAGCCAGTTCTTAGCAAAATGATCTTTAGAAGAACAGTATTAACAATGTTCTTTTGCTCTATATCCACTATAGATATTCTTTCCTGCTTGGCCGGGTATGTAAGTACTGGGAGCATAACGCAAATGCTCAGAACTGAGATGCATGAAAAGTCGGTAGAGGGAAACTCCAAATGAACAGTTAATCCCGCTTTCACTTCCCCCTCCTACCACGCTGAATACTACCTCCCTGCCCTCACCCACTCACCTATCTTCCTCCTCCCACAAGCATGTTTGCTTGGCAGGTCAAGGCTGACATCCATCCATCCATCGGTGGCAGCACAAAACTTAAGCCCGCAGGCCCCTCCTCAGCATAGCCACAAGGCTCTGCCATTGTCCATAGGGTGCTCTCCGTTGTGCACACTAAAAATCTTCATCATTCCATTTGATTGTTTGGCAGTTTTTTTTAATTACATTTTTTCTCTTTAAAAACACCCTTTATTTCCTGCCTGCCTCTGAGACACCAAGAATAGAATCCTTGACACATCAAATTCTGGAACCTCACCACTCACCAGGACTGTGGTTCCTGATCCAACGAGTGACGACTGAGAATCAGCACACAGTCTCTTGAGAGTGTCCAGGCCTGGCTGTTAAGCTCCCTGCTCTGATTAGTTTGTCGAGTTCACAGTGTTCCAGAGTGCTGAAGCACAGAAATTAGGGAGGGGAGGTGGAAGGAAAATCACTGGAGCCTCTTACGATCTAACTTCCACTAACTGAGAGGAAATGTCTTATAAATAAACAACAGCAAGAGAAACAAAAAAAAAAAAACCCATCCCGTCCTGCCAGAGGAATGTACATTATTGTCTCCCGACGGAAAACTTTACACCACACCAGAATGCAGCCATGTCTCCTGAAACTACCTTCCTCAAAACAGAAAGAAACAGAGAATCAAAAAGAAAAGGAGAACAAAAAAAAAAAAAAAAGACTTTTTCATCCCCTTGAATTCTGTTGGGAAGTTCATGTGAGTTCCCAGTAGACAAACTAAACTAAGCAGTTTCAACAGTGTCACTGTTCCAGGATTTTGTGCGGAGGCTGCTTATTAGCAAAATTTCATTTCTGCCCAGATCATTGCTGTTCCATCCAGACATTTTCAGAAGGGAAGTTCAGGGAAGGGGGGAAGGGTGCGACTGTGGAGGAGAGGAAGAAGAGAGGACAAAGGAAAACTCCTGATGAACCCGAATGCCCTGGCCATGGCCATGATAAAGCGAGCCCCCACCCACCACCCGACTACTGCTTGTTGAGGACTTGGTGATGCGGTGTGTTTAATCTACTTACTCTTTCTGCTCGGGAGGCTGAGGTTCCTACATTTCCAGCTCATGCTGGACTGTACCGTAAGCAACAAGTGAAATGAGTTCAGTGATCTCATTCTAGTCCTTCGACTCCTGTCCACATCACTAAGCGACTGCACAGCTTGGCACAGGCCAGGATGAGTCAGCAGTCTCTGGTCATGAGAGGCCAGGCCTGGAATAGCAGGGGGGTTTAGGTCAGGAGCAAAATGAAGCAGAAAGGCAGTCTAGATGGCAGGGCTCGGTTTTGCAACATGCAGGGATACTGTAGGTCAAAATGAAAGAGCCTCATCGGCTCTGGGGTGAAGATCATAGGATTGTAGAAAAAGAAGAGTCAAGGAAAAAACAGCTGCCTACCAAACATAGCAAAGACAAAATAGAGTAGCACAGTCAGAAAAAAGAGGGCACTGGTGGAGCCCTGGAGGATAAGAGATGCACATTACAATTTCTGAAATACCTTTTCTTCCATGTGCTCTCCAAACGGTGTTTTCCTACATACTCTCCTGGTATTTTGGTATTGTTTTCCCAAATCAGTAAGTAGTAAAACAAATAAAAGGCAAAGCACTGCAGTTAAATAGCAAGAGAAGCCTCATATAAAATAATATAATTATAAGTAAGAGCCTGATATCTCAGATATTTTGTACATTTTGGTAAAAAATGGCCTTTATAGTCTGTATGAAATGGTTAAAGAGAAGCACTCCTTAAATCCAGCTTGGGTAAGGGCAGAGAATAGTTAAGAACAAGTTAAACGAAGAAACTCAGGGAACTATGACATTGTATCTATATTTCTACTCAATAAGGTCAGCATAGACCTCCACCAGAAAGTGATGCTTCCCACCAATAGGGTTTTCATACATCTCTCCTTATGCAGTAGTACTGTAATACACCAAGAGGAGAGAGAAAATTAAACAGAAGCAAAAAGCAGGTTCAACATAAAAAATAACTTAGTGATAGACATTTTGTTTCTGAGGAGGCAAATCTCCCTCTATGTCAACTGATAAAGAAAAATCTTAGTATCCAAACAGACTTAGAGGAACCAGATCTCGACGAGGATACTGAAGAGACTGAGAATTATCAGCAAACAGTAGTGATAGCCCTGAAGTAAGGAAGCATTCTCAAGTCAGATGGGGTGGGGCAGAATGGCATGGAAAACAGAGTAAGAGCAATAGATTTGGTGAACACTAGTAAAGGTTTCTTTAAAGTTCTTTGAAGAGGAATAATAAGGAACCATAACATATTCCTAATTTTTTTCTCTTAGAAATGCACAGATGTGTATGCATAAGGACTCAAATCAGCAAGAAAATAAGGAGTAACTCCATTAAAAAGTGGGCAAAAGATATGAACAGACATTTTGCAAAAGAAGATATACAAATGGCCAACAAACATGAAAAAATGCTCAACATCACTAATCATTAGGGAAATGCAAATTAAAACCACAATGAGATACCACGTTACCTGTCTCAGAATGGCTATTATTAAAAAGTTAAAAAATGATAGATATTGGTGCAGATGCAATGAAAAGGGAATGCTTATACCCTCTTGGTGGGATTGTAAATTAGCATAACCTCTATGGAAAGCATTATGGAGATTTCTTAAAGAACTAAAAGTAGATCTACCATTCAACCTAGCAATCTCTCTACTGGGTATCTACCCAAGGCAAAAAAATTATTACATCCAAAAGACACCTGCACTCATATGTTTACTGCAGTACAATTCACAATTGCAAAGATACGAAATCAACCTAAGTACCCAAAAACTGATGAGTGGATAAAGAAAATGTGGTATATATACACCATGGAATACTACTCAGTCATAAAAAAGAATGAAATAATGTCTTTTGCAGCAAGTTGGATGGAATGGAGGCCATTATCCTAAGTGAAGTATCTCAGGAATGAAAAAACAAATACTACATGTTCTCACTTATAAGTGGGAGCTAAACGATGGCTATGCATGGTCATACAGAGTAGTATGATAGACACTGGAGACTCAGATGAGGGGAGGGTGGGAGGTAGGTGAGGGATGAAAAATTACTTATCAGGTACAATGTATATCATTAGGGTAACGGGTGCACTAAAATCCCTGACTTCACTACTATACAATTCGTCCATGTAACAAAAAACCATTTGTACCCCATTGAAATAAATAAAAAAGGTAAAATAAATTTTATTTAGTTTTCATTCCAGAGGGTATTAAATCATCTCAACACATATTTATTAAATGTTTAACTTTGAGCAAATGAACTTTCTAGCCTCAGTTTCCTTCTCTTTGAAATGGAAGTAATATTATCATCCTCATTGAATCAATGTGTGTCAGTCCTTATCACAGCAGTACCTGTCATGAGATGAACACAATAAATTGCTATTATTATTTATGACATTATCTTTATAAGTACCCAGTGAAGGAATCCCTTCCAGTGGTCTTCCTTTGGGCTGAGTGGAATCAATATGAAGACTATAGTAATATCAGTTGAGTAACACTTCTTACAATGTTGCTTTAAAAAGCTTATTTCTGTCTGGGTATGTTAAACATTATACTTGAACACTGTAGATATTGAAAATCTATTATGTGAAAGCTTGATTTGGGGTATGTATGTTGTCAAAGCAACTTGGAGCCTAACAGTGTCCAGTAACTAGAGACCCAAAAAAGTAAAAGAGGAAATTTTAGAAGCTTCTCCAAAAGCAACAGGATATAAGTGCTATTGGCCTTAACCTCATGATGATGGTTTTTTACCAAAGGGGAAAACTTAGTCCAGTTGATCATCCCAGTGTAATTGATTAATTGTGGGTCTGACCATCTGGCTGATGAATGCTGACACCCAGCAGTGATTACTGTGCAACACAAATCCGGATATGTTCTCCCTGGTGCCTCCCACAATAATGGCAACTCTGAACTTAAGGTTAGTTTATTCACGCCTCTTGGCTCAATCTCTTCATGGAACAGTGGTTGTGGCAGGGAATATTTTACTAGACCTGGTCAAGCATTATCTTCTCTTATTTCAGTTACAAGCTCCTTTCCAACTCCACTCCTACCCACTCTTGAGCCCTCTCTTGTATATAATCACTTTTCATGCAAAACATTTCATCTGTAGTTTTCATCATATTGTCTGATTCTCTCATTTCTGTTTGCTCTATTCTGAAAAATATTTGACTAGTCTAAAAGACCTGTACTGCTATTTCTCAGGGCATCCTATTGGGACATTTTTATTGTATTTTCTTTGCTACTAGTTTACTTCAAATTACTTTGTGCTTCCAAATAAAGAAAATTATTTCATCTAATTTATAAGCCTGATTAAAAGTTCCATATATGGCCCACGTTCCACAAGAGGTTAATGGAATACAAGGGTTCATAGAAGATAATGCTTGCATCTTAAATCAACTTCTGATCACCAGTTAGGAGCATCCCATGGAGAGTTTTTCCCCACTAGGATTCTGGAGCACATTTCATGCCAGAGTACGAAAGTCAGGCTCATGTAAATAACAAGGATCAACAGCAATACCACCCACAAACCACTCTACATTTGGAGATATAACCTGTACATGGAGAATTTTCCAAGCAATTCAAACCTGAACATATAAATATGAACCCTGGGGTATTACAACCAATTCATTGAATTTTATTTTGTGGAAAGGTGCAGGGGAGTAAACTCAAAAAAATGTCTTACACAAGCTTGACCAACAAGTCACAACAAAGAATGACCCATTTCCTCCTACCTTTTCCCAGACTGATTTCCCTCTCTGAATTCATCCTCCCCACAGATGCTGAACTCTTCTATATTCCAGGCTGAGTTAGTGTTAATTTTCAGTAGAGAATGGCAATAGCATGCCGAACTATAGAGTTCCGGACTGGGAGTTGGGAAATGTTTTTGGCCTGACTGTCAGTAAACAACTATGTGTCTTGGGCAAGTCAAGTCCCCTAACTCCCCACATCTCAGTCTCTTCATTGAAAAATGATAGGGTAGGACGGCATGAACTTCACAGTCTCTGCCAACACTAAGATTCTATGGTTCTATAGCTCATTTCGTTTTTTTTTTCCTCTGGCATTAACTGCTCAACAACTCTGCTTACAGTAATTTCTCTGCTCTCAGTTACTAATGGAAAAATATCTCCTTCATTTACTACTTGGTATTTTGTGTTTGTAATCTTTCTTTTTTTGATGCTAGATATTTTGAATCATAAACACTAAGATATTCAAAATAGATGCTTTAAATTTGAAGGCATTTAAGGAGAATCACTTTCCCATGTAGAACATTTAGTATAGCTGGGCATGGCGGAAGCCAGCCATCCAAAAGTGGAGCAAAGGGGCCGATTCACGAATGAGAGGAAGCCGTTCATAATAAGAGTCTCCAGACTCTTCAATTTAGATAAAGCTAAAATGCTACCAACTTCCAACTACTTTTCCAGTCATTCCCAGACACCATCACAGACACTTAGGACTACAAATTGGAGGACCAGCACTGGCAGTGATGCAGTTCTTATTTCACCTCCACCATCCATTGCCAAGTAGGATTTAGGATGGCATAGTAATAAGAGCCAAGAGGACAATCTGTCATTTATTTTCCTCCAAACTTTTTGAAATTTCCCATTTGGGCTCTGTTTCCCAGTTTTAATTTGGTAACTGCCATTTTTCAGCATTTCTTTTAACAGGTTACTAATAATTTCTGATACAGGATCTCATATTTCATTTGTGCTGCTAGAACTGCTGTTAATATTTCATCTGCCTTCAATTCGGCTCTGAATAAAGGCTGCTGGGTTTTTGATACACTGTTAACACTTTGGTTCTGGGGATTTGATCACCAGTGTTCATTCGGTTTGTCCATATTTTGCTAAGTAAAAGTAATAGGTTGGCAGTCTCAAAAATATCTCAGTGTGCGCTATGTATACTAGGGATACTTCAGAGTTTCTTTCTCTGGATCATTAATGAAAAACAACAAAAACAAGTATCCTGGGTTTGTTCTCACAGGTAACTTGCCATTTGCTTTAGTGATAGTGTTCTGGAAGCAGAGTGTAGTGGTTAAGATTCAGGGCTCACAGGTCGATCTACCTTCAAATTTTGGCTCTGAAATTTATTATATAGATTGCCTGAAGCCAGTTCCTTAAACTTCCCAATCCTCTCTTTTCCCATTTTTAAAATAAAGAGAATAATAGTATCCACTTCTATTGCTATGAAGATTCAACAAATTAATGACAGTGCCGAGGACTTTCTGAGTTCTCAATAAATGGAGTCTATTATAACCCTAGCATTAATAATCTACAAATTCACATTATAGTGTTATTATTTTGTAACATCTTTTCAAGATCAACGAATTATTTTTGAGTCCAAACTTTTGTTGTTTGCTTTATTATAGCTTACATTTAAAAAACTCTCAGTGAAATCAAGTAAAATATTTTAAAATTGATCTTTAAAAGTATATATACAATTAAAATAGTATATAGCATATTATTATGCCATTTTTCAATCTAGCAGCAAATTTTCAAAACTTTTTGTTCATCTAATAGCCAGTCCTAGATAAGGCACATCATACCAATATGGATCTGTTCTATAAAAAGATGATTTATCATATCTACTTTCTCCTACTCCCAAAGAATAGAGATCATTTTAATAATCTTTGGGTATGTGTCAGTCAGGGTCCATCAGGAGAGAGAAACCATACAGCAACTTAAACAGAAAAGTTTAGTTTAAAGAATTATTAACAATAGCAGGGGACTGAAGTAATGGGGTAGTAGCTAGTAAGAAGTAAAGAACACTCTAAACAATATAAGAATAACAAATATAAGAAACAACCCCTACTTGGAGGGCTGAGATAGCATGCCCAAGGAAGAATCCCTGCCACCCCTTAGATTGAGATCTAGACCTTGTAGGATATAAGGAAAAGTCTCTTCTGCCCCAGGACTGGGATCTAGACCTTGTTGGACAAGGCACAGCCATAACTCATTGAATGGCAGAGAAGTTGCTGGGGAGCTGGGTCAGTAGAACTTGCTGGAAATCTACACTCTAAGATGCCAATGAAAGCTATTCACAGGGTGGAGTCTCATCTGAAGCACTCTGCTATAAACCAGCAATGTGTGTGTGTGCAAGTGTGTGTGTGGTGCATGTGGGGGAAGCTGCTGGGAACCAGGGTAGCAGTGAGCGCTGTGGGAGCTGGATGCTGGAGAAGCTGCTCATGCTGCAGAAGCCAGGCTCTGGAGAAACCATGCACACTGCAGGAGCCTGACAAAGGAGTGCATGGGAACCAGGAAGGAAAACCTCTTCTTTCTGCAATCTCTCTGTACCCTCTACTGACAAAGCACCCTCATAATAGCTGGCAAAGGAAAAATATTTAATGGACCCAGATACATTTTTGCAGAGCAGGCAAGGAAGGGTAAATTTGGATCTGGGAGGGAATACATTGGTAACTGACACATCATTTGCTCAATGCTTTATACAATAATTCACTCTGGAGATTATAATCCAGTGTTCTTGACTTATTACACTGCTGTTCACCTTTACTAGTAAATCAACTCTCTTTGTATAGTTAAATAAATATTGTCAGAATTAAGAAAAATAAGAGGCTAGTAAATAAAAGCCTATAAAAGACTCTTTATAAAGTTATAGCCCTAGTATTTTTACAATAACCTTTTCCCCCAAGTGCTGCTCACATGTTTTAATTAAATGTTTATAATTTACTTACGAAAAAGATGTACAGAAATACTAAGCTACTGACCTAAATTTATGCATCAGTGATCCCAGTCCAGAATTTCAACTAAGTGGGTAATCAGGGGAGTCATTAACAACAACTCAAAGCTTTGAGAGAGGTCAAAATTTCCTCAATTATTATTTTTCGTCTCTCTCTCCTTTTTCTTTTTAATTGACTCTGGAACCCATAACTGCTTGTGCCATGACTTTTTCTAGAGGTCTGGAGGCAGCTATTAACCATAGATTTCTGTTTTTCTGAAAAATATATTACATATTTAGTAGTGAATTTTTCTTAGGACTCCTGTCCTATATTGTTCTATGCTCAATATTAAATAGAGAAGCATCAGTAGGTGACCAATTTGGTATATGGTGATTATTGTTAAAATTAGTTTTACATGTATGTGGGGAGGTATACTCTGAAATACCTCCCCTACTTTTGCCCAATTCCTTTAAGAAGGGGGAAGAAACTTTTTATTCTATAATTAGAGGCAGGATTTAAAAACACAAATGCCTGACATCAGACTAGGGTTGTGGCTGTGAGAAGTCGAGAGCACAAAAATCAATCAGCTGAGGAGAGTTCTATGGAGACCAGACTATACTGAGGTTAAGATCACAGAACACCTGTCTCACCATTTATCCATGTTTGCCTATGCCTGGTCATAGCAGTACTATCTGTTTTCACTATTATGAAGGGGATCTACTTGTTCCCTCACAGTTGTGTTTTCTGAAAACCACTGGTATTATCCAGAAAAGCAAGCCTTGTTGGGTTATCTTGCTATCATATTGTAGGCATCTCTGTCTACAACATGCAGGTGCAGGTGGTTGTCCTGAGGATTTTCTTTTGTTTGTGTTATGTGCGAGTACTGAGGACAAACTTAGTGACCCTACATTTATTCCTCCCCTCCAAAACACACACCCCTCTCCCTTGCAATTCCTGAGTCCAAAAGGAGAAGATGACAAAGAAACGTCATAAGTCCATGAATCAGGGCAAGTCAGTCAATCAGGCAGCCAAGTCCATTTTATTTTAGTTTGCCCTTCTGTTCTGCTGGCTTTTCTACTATGACCCATTATACTTACCCTGTCGTCTGCTCTTACTACAACATGCCTTTTTAATCAGCTTTCCTGGGGTCTGCATTTGATTACAGCATTTGTGTTCTATTTTGATTCTTTTGTACTGTGCCCTGTGGTGTTAGCTTGAAAGGTGTTATTTATAAAATGAAATTCTATTGTATTGCCACTTGGATTCAAAGAGGACATATAATATTAATGCAGAATGTATTTAGTAATATCTTTAATCTATTAAATCAATTTCTTCATAATAATGCAGGATGGGAGGGAGGCATGTGGGTCGATAACCAGGTAGTAAGATTTAAGAGTCACCTGAACTTTCCTTCACAAGCTTTCCTGAAAACTGGCACAAGAATCATTCTCTTAATGTCAGGGTTTCCAAATAGAGGAGACTACCTTTCCTCAGCGAGACTAGTGCAGTGCACACCTGTTTAAATGTTCAACTGTGAAGGCCAAATATCTTCCTAGGCTTCAGATGCAAATTTTTGACAAAGGAAACCATGAGACGAAACATGAATATGACTTTTTTGCTATCTAGAAAGATTCAGATAAAGAAACACAATCACTTATTTCTAAGGCCCTACTTTTAAGATTTTGTAAAAAGTACATTTGTTCTCACCCTGACTTTTCTCAACAGCAGGCTAGGAAAATTCTAGTGATACCAAGAACTAATGCAGAGTTTCCAGTGTGCCAGGTTTAGAATGATGTTCTCATATAGCAAAAGGGAAGGTTTCATTATGGTTTCTGGGCCTATAGTCAAAAGTTTCTAGATTAGATTGATGGAGAAGTTCCCAACCTTTCTTTAACTTCTAATATATACAAACTAAAGACTTAAACATTATATCACTGCATCACAGCTTGCATAGCACATCTGTTGCTGTGCACATTACATTTTTCCACTACAACATTTTTTTCTGTTGATACATCTGAAATGATAAAGGGCTAAACTCTGTTTGGGTAGGGAATAAGGAAGGATCAGGTGTGGAAGATGATTTAGGAGTTAGGCTCTGTAGAACTTACTAAAAGGAAATGTAATACACAAGGGAAGCTGGATGTGCAGCCTTGGATTTTCAACTATTCTCACTCATTGGCTCATTATATAACTCTAGGAAATTCAGGGTACAGCTTCCTAATCACTAAAATGGAAATGACTACATTTATCCTTTTCTACTTATACTTGGCTACTTTATGGATGAATAAGATAATGGTTCTAGAACCTTCTAAATTCTTTACAATGAAGGTGAGATAAAAATGCATAATATTATTATATTAAAATGATAGGTTAGACTACATTTTTGGTTCTCCAAATCTAGAGATGAGAAACACTGACAAAGAGTGAGTTTCTACTTTGAAAATTAATCATACGGCCTCATTTATAAATGACATGCCAAACATAAGGAGCTAGAATGTGTTGGGGAATACACATCTCAATCTTGAATGCGTTAAATTACAACCTATTTCCATGAAAAGATCACATTATTCATCTCTGTATCCTCCCAGATTCTACCTCATTGGTTTGCATTATGTAAGTATTCCATTCATTAATATCTGCTGAATTGAAGTGAAAAATGAGATTATACAATTTTAGAGCTGAAAGTAACTAGAGACCAGGTTAAGTCTGGTTACCTCATTTTGCAGATGATAAAAACTGAGTCCCAGATAAAATAAGCAACTTATCTAAGTCTAATATTAATAAACTACAAGTCTTTAGAAAGTCATTTTAAAGATCTACCACTGAAAATATGTTAATCAATTAAAACAAAATAGATGTTCTTTTGTTCATAGGAAGCACTATTCAGTTCAAATAACCTGATATACTCTAATCTAACCAAGAATGCTGAAGCCAAAAGTAACAAGTAAACTTCATTAAATGGCTATAGACCACAGGCATATTAGAAATGCCAAGTTACTGGGGTTGTACATCTTAATATTGTGCCTATTGGCCAGTGCACTGGCATATTTTTCAGGTAAAATTAAGGTCTTAAAAACAAATAATAGGTATGAAGTCAGAAAGCTGGTGCAATGGGAAACTCTACCTCTTATTCCTCTGTAGAAATACTAAAAAAACAATATTAGAACCAAAATACCTTGAAAAGAAATTAAGAATATAGCTAAGAAGCAGAAGTACCTGAAAGGATCACAAATTGAGAGCAGGTGCATTTATATGAGTAAAAAGAGCAATTTCACTTTATTAAGAGTTGTGTCAGTATCTCCTCCAAACTGGCTTAGCTCAACACTGAGAGGATTGCTTCAGCCCGTGATTTCTCCTGTGTGGCAGGAAGTGAGACTGGAGTGTGCACCTGGTTGCCTGGCCTCTTGGCCTCTCAGAGAATCCTCTGTGGGGCTAGTTTCTAGCTCACCTCATAGGGAGCACTGAACCACCTGCAGAGCTTGGTCCCGGGGACAGCTAGGAACAAAGAAATGGGGAGGATGACTCCTTAAAGCTGGTGCTGCTCTGCAAGATTTGGAATACAGGCAGAACTGAGGTTTTTCTTCCATGAGGGAGGGAAGGAAGTGAAAGGGGTATTATTCCCAGCATTTCAGGGTGTCCATTGTGAAGCTGGTTTCCATTTCACCTGTACTGGACCCTGAACAAGCAACAGAACTCTGTCCTGTGGGACAGTTAGGAATAAATAAAAAGAGTAGGTATCCCTCTGCAGCTGGCACTGCTCTGTATGATTAGAAAACAGCATAGAACTGAGGCTCTTCCTCCAGAAGCAAAGGAAGAAAGCACAGAGGGCCTTTCCTCTAGCTTTAGAGTGTGCTCCCCAAGATGTCGGTTTCTATCTTGTCTCATATTGAGCACTGCTGACTAGTAAAGATCTCTCCTGGTCGAAACCGGTTCACAAAGAGTGGAAGAAGTATCTGCTAGTTCAAATGCACAGATCAGAAAGGAAACACAAAGAATCAAGAAAATATGATACAACCAAAAGAAGAAAACAAATCTCCAGTAACCAATCTGAAGGAAATGGAAATATGTGAACTGACTGACAAAAAATTCAAAATAATTGTCTTAAAGAAGCTCAGTGAATTACATATATACCTAAATAAAATAGGGGAAAAGATACATGAACAAAATGAGAAGTTAAATAAAGAGATAGAAACAATAAAAAAGAACCAAAGAGAAATACTGGAGCCAAAGAATATAAAAAATTGGTTAGAAGGGTCCAAAAGCAAACTTGATCAAGCAGAAGAAAGAATCAGCGAACTTGAAGACAGGGTCACTTGAAACTATGCAGCCAGAGGAGCAAAAAGAGAAAAGATCAGAAAAAAGGTGAAGAAAACCTCAGAGACTTATGGGACTCCAACATCAAGTGAACCAATAAACACATTACGGAGGTACCAGAAGAGGAGAGAGAGAAAGGTATAGAAAGCCTATTTAAAGAAAAAATGGCAGAAAACTTCTCAAATCAGGGAAGGAAAATAAACATCTAGATTCATGAAGTTCAAAGAACACCAAATTGAGTATTAAGAGATCTACACCAAGACACATTATAATCCAGTTGTCAAAAGTTAAAGACAAAGAGAGAATTTTGAAAACAACAAGAGAAAAGCAACTCATCACATTCAAGGTAATCCCTATAAGACTATCAGTAGATTTCTCGGCAGAAACCTTGCAGGCTCAGAGAGAGTAGGATGATATATTCAAAGTGTTTAAGAGGAAAAACACCTGCCAATCAAAAATACTATATCCTGCAAATCTGTCCTTTAGAAATGGAGGAGGGATAAAGACTTTCCCAGACAAACACAGTTTGAGGCAGTTTGTTACCACTATGACTACTTTACATGAAAGGGTAAAGAGAATTCTTTAAGCTTAAGTGAAAGAATGTTAATAAGCAGCATGAAAGCATATGAAAATATAGCACTCCCTGGTAAAGGTAGGTATATAGTCAAATACTAAAGACTTCTAATGCCATATTGGTAGTGTGTGAATCACTTTCAACTCTAGTATAAACATTAAAAGACAAAAGCATTAAAAATAACAATCACTAGAATAATTTTAATGGATACACAGTATAAAAAGATATAAATTTTCACATTAATAAGACAAAGTATGGGGGGGCAGGGATAAGTAAAAAAACAGAGTTTTTATGTTATCAAATTTAAGTTGTTACCTTAAAATGGGCTGTTATAACTATAAGTTGTTTTATGTAAGCATCACGGTAAATACAAATAAAATACCTGTAGTAGATGTATAAAATACAAAAAGAAAGGAATCAAAGCATACCACTACAAAAAAAAAATCATATCACAAAGGAAGACAGCAAGAGAGGAACAAAAGAACTACAAAAAAAGAAAAAAAAGACAGTAATTTACAAAATGGCAATAAGTTCTCACCTATTAGTAATTATGTGTAAATGGATTAAATTCCCCAATCAAAAAACATAGAGTGGCTGAATAGATTACACAACAAGATCCAAGAATACGCTGCCTAAAAGAGACTCATTTCGGCTTTAAGAATACACACTGACTGAAAGTGAAGGCTTGAAAAAATATATTCCATGCAAATGGTAACCAAAAGGCAGCAAGAGTGGCTATTCTTATATCAGACAAAATAGACTTTCAGTCAAAAACTGTAACAAGAGACAAGGAAGGTCATTATATAATGATAAAGAGATCAATTCATTAAGAGGATATATTAATAATTACAGTCCTCTTGATTGGAATCCTCTTGACTGGAATAGAACAGAAACTGAATACATGTAAATTTCAATTATTGTGAAGTAGAAATCTCCAACGAAATACTTTGCATTTTTCCAAAGTTCCTCTCATATTGTAAATCCCTGGAGATAACAGAAAACAGAACATGGAGAAAAGGGGAGCAAGTGACAGCAAACAGGCCTGATACTTTTAATGGCTGGATGGCTTGTTGGAGACTATCTGTGTATTACAAAAACATTATTCCAGAAACATAATGAGGATTTCACAGATTAAACTCAAATTATTAATTTGGTATTTCAGCCTCCATTACTTGCTCCGTCTTGCTTAGGCATCCTAGGTTCCAGTACTTCCAAAAATACTCTGCAGTGTAGCCAGACTATGTTAGAGTTATCCTGGTATTTCCAAGTGAGTCCCAATTTTAAATTTTCTGTTCTATCACCTCCGTGATTTGTTAAATCATGTCCATACTTCTGGATTGGAATCTTACTTTCGTTCATTTACTATGATTCAATAAACATCTACTATGTGTGAGACAGTGGGAAAAAAATAGGAATAAGCCTTATTTCCTATCATCAAAAGAATTACAGAATTCACAGTATAGTGGCCATTTACCAACATGTGTTCCTGCTTTTAAGCTTTCATTCTTCCTGCAGTGAGAATGTCCTATCATTATTCCTTTATTGATCTAACTGCTTTAGTTATAGTCCAGCTTATGTTCTACCTCCTCCATAAATTATGTTTTCTATTGGTAGCCCACATTAATTTTCCTTCTTTTTCTATTTGACTATTACAGCTGGAGTAAACACTATTGCCTACCCAATATCTCTCTCCCCACCAACCCCACTATTCTTCCTAGCTACAGACCCCTGTTTTGTTAGGAGTGGCAATATGCTCAGTCCTGGATGATGAATTTTGAAATTTCAAAGCCAATTACGACAAATCTATTCCCTAACTTCCTTGCCCCCCTAGCAACCAAGGGTGGCCTAGGGACACAGTTCTAGTCAATAAGATCTATATGGCAATCTGACTGAGAGGCTAGTTTCTAAGGAAGTTTTTTCTTTTCTTATAAAAGGGAAGGTAAAAGGCAATCCTTCTGCTACACCTTTCTTCCCTTTGTGAACACAGACATGATGCTTGGAGTTGTGGTGGCTATTTTGTGTTCATGAAGTAACAAGCATGAAAAAAAGACAAAGAGAATCACAGAGATGTTGGCCCAGACTTTATCACACACCAGGAATTCCTTACCTCCCAACCTCTGGACTTCCTGTTATGTGAGAAAAATGAACTCTTATTTGTCTAAGCCACTAAGTCAGGATTTCTGTTACCTGCTGCTGAGCACATTTCTAACCAAAATAATAATTATTATTATTATTGCACTTAATAAATATTCATTTGGTTGAAATCTTTATTATATATACTAGACTTTCAATGTATATAATGAAATTTTCATTCAGAAAGGAAGGGGGAAATTCATATTAGGATCAGAAAAGAGGATTAAATCGGGTCAAGAAAGAAAAATTTGAAGTCTACAATAAGTAGTTATGTGACAAGTATTTGTTGTGACCTAGTTCAGTTATTACATACAATGAAAGTGAACTTTTTTCCAAGATTAGTAGAATTTTAAGAAATGAGACAGTAGAATAAGCCCCAAAGAATGAATGTTTTAAAGATGAGATGATACAAATAAGCTTTATATGAAATATAAAGAAGACAATGCTATCCAGTTCTAGCTTTAAAACTGAAGAACCAGCACATGTCAAATACTACTAGCAATATGACTTTTTCTCTGTCCCTTTGATTGTATAACTGTGACTCAGCCAAATGCTATAGACTCCTTAGCATGCTAATTAACTGCCAAAATCTTTCACCTGAGGTTTGAATACACAAGTGAGGAAACTATTATAGCATTTGCTTTTGGAGAACAGACTACATAAGTTGAGACAAGTTATTTTCAAGTCTTCCAAATATTACAAGTAGTAGGGAACTGTTGAGGAGAGAAATAAGTAGCTTTGGGTCGTTTTAGGTTAGTGACCTTAAACATAAGGTGTGATTTAATCAGAAGCCAGAGTAATCATGGCAGGAGGTGGGGAAAAAGTCTCAGAGCCGCCTGGACTTAGGGAGGACTTTAGTGGCAGCGTTCGGCTTGAGCTAAAACTGCAGGATTCTGTCAGAGGCTCCACAAACAAAGGGCTGTATTATGTAATGCATCTTGTATTTCTTTGTGAACTATTCCACAACAAAGTTTCATTAGTTTTCCCCCCTAGACATTTTACCGTTTCCAGGCTGCAACTTGTCCAGAAGGGAAACTTTCTACCTCAAATAAAAGTTTAAATTGCAAGAAAACTGACATTTTTTTTCATTACCCACTCAAATTAATTTGAACTTTATACTGACTGGGAAAATATTTCTCAAGTTAGGTGGATGAAAAGTAATTTCATTTGAAGAATTTCCAAATAATTCATCAATAGTAAGCAATAATTTAGCAATAGTCAGCAATAATAGTTAAATTCTCTCTCGATCTATGATTTTCTGATAGTGTTACTCTGTTAAGTGTAATGTTCTTGGGTCACTTTTCAATACGGCACTTTATCGTTAGAACTAGAAGGCAGCATGTTGCATAGATGGCACAAGGCAATACATTCTCATAAAAAGTATCTGTTTTCAAAAGAAAATTTATTTATTTTTTGCCTGTTATAAGCACATTCTAAGATTAATTACAGTTCCGCACTATCAAATTTAGCTTCAATGTATAAAAATCTATTTTTAGCACTTTAATTCTTTTATCAGTTACCAACTTAAGAGGCTTCCATTGCATAATATTATTTTGGTCAGTTGTAAAAATAATTTTAACTGCCCAACAGATTTTCCCTTTTAACATTTCAAATGTTGGTTTAATGTTTATCACTAAGATCTCTATGAAGGCGACTAAGGTTTACAGGGGGATATGGCAGAGAACATGTCTTTTGCTCTGAGAGTCTGGGTTGCACATAGTCAAAGTTTGGATGCCAAGTCAAAATGCCAAGTTGTATAAAAAATTGAGGGTTTGACTCTCAGCAGGTGGCAGTCTTCCTTCTGATTTCATCTTGAATGACTGCCCCAGCATCTGGCTATCTTTTGGGCAGAGCATGGGACCAGAGCATTCAACAGTGTTTATAGTGCTTAAGAATTAACTTCACAGAAATCTGAATCAAGGCAAGTTACAGGTAATGTATACGCGTTTACATCATGCTGGGCATTCTTTATCAAAATAACATCGCTCAGACTCAGAATTAGGTTTTATAAGTTGGTAACCGTATCTCCCAGTTATCCAGGATAGTTTCAGTTCCAATTGCACAGGTACAATTAATTAACAGTGTTCACTTTCACTCTCAAAAGTATTTTAGTTTGTATGATAAATTATGGGGTTACCCTGCATAAAAGTTTTAAAAAATTTTACTTATAACACCATTTACAGTGATAATCATTCTCTTTAGGGCAAATTAAAATAGACACTATTGGTCAACTTCTATAAAGAGAAAAAGATAATGTAAAACTTAATTACTTTAATCCCAGTGCTTTTATCAGAAAGATCATGGCATCTGAAAGTTTATTTTAAGATAACAATAATTTAGGAGAAGCATATTTCTATGAATTATCCAGGATTTCTAATTTTAGGTAGTATTTTTTTTTAGCCCTATTTCATACAGGTAGGCATATCTGCCCTTAAAATTTGTTGTAATGAAATAAAACACAAGATCTGAAATGAAATTGTTTGTATCTTGGGTTTGAATCCTAATTCCACCATTTATTCAGTTGGCAAATTCAAGTAATTTCTGTGAACATCATTATTATTAACCCATTCCAAAATACCTTTAAGAACATTAAAAAACCCAGAAGTGAAAGAGCTACATACACTGAAAAGCTGAAAGTTACTAATAGCTACTATTACCTTTTTTTATAAATAAAGATAGCTTTTCCCTTTTTGACTTCTAGGACACTTGTATGGACTGCAGAAAGATTTGGACAAACGTGGGAGTAGGGGTCTTTCACTATACTCTCCTTTGACACGGACCCCTCACATTTTTGGGTGACACCTGTACATGGACACTAATGGCCTACACAGATTTAGAGAGGAAAGACTGCGGGTCGTGTGCACTGAGGCCAGAAATGAAAAGACTGAGATTTTAAAGTACCAAATTTTTGTCAACAGTTTTGTTAGCAGTATCATGGTTTTCTAATATAGATAATCTTTCCTCAGACAGAACAGGAAACTTGAGGGAAAAGGTCTGGAGTAGAAAGACTAGTTCATGGTGTAGAAACATTTTCTATTTACTAGCCGTATTTTAGAAAGAGACTGTTGGATCCCTACAGAGGGACTCCCCTTTCTTCTTGTTGATGTTTTCCTATTTCTTGTCTGAAAGCCTAAATTCTTTAGTTAGAAGAAAATCTTGGTGTTCAGACTTAATTCTCTTAGTCTACCTTACATCAAAAGCATATGAAATGTGTTTTTAGTTTTTCATCTATAGGAATGTAATAAAATGATTTCATTTTTTAAAAGTCTGATTTTTCATTTTTAAATATGTCTTTTAGAACTTTCAGTAATTATAGGAAAATTTCTTATAAATTATCCTTCATCCAAATAATTAACCAGGTAAAAAGAACTAAATCTGTAATGTATGGTATTTTTGACATTTTAACCTGACTCCTCTGAGAATTAGGGCTCTAGTACCTATTTTGAGGCCTCAAGATTTTCAGGTACATACCAAGGTTCTAACTCTTTCTCTAACTGATGATTCTTTATTTTAAATATACTATACTTGCAAAGGTGGGAGGATAAAAAGAGAGGTGGCTGGCAAGAAACTATAGAGGGGAAAGGAATCCTAACAAGACGGTACTTGATATCTACAGACTGAAAAAGAACGCTAGAAATTTTCCCCATCCCTTGGAGAAAAAAACAATCTTTCACACATTTCATCTATTAGAAGTTCATTTGTGTTTAACAAGCCCCTCTTTTAAAATGCAAATTTGCCTTGTGAACCTGTAAACCACATTCACACCTTATTGTTAATTACTTTGATGTTCTAGAATATGATCAACACTTAACTGATATTGGCAATCTAGGAATCAACAAAACGCTCAGGGTGGAAAAAGGGAAATTTTGGTGGAGTGGGACCAGAGGTGGTAGTACAAGAATTTCATTTGTGGGGAATAGAGCATACTGATATTCTGAAATTTTGTTTAGGAGAGTGGCAGTTGCTAGGGTATAACAAAATGAGCACTTTTCCTGATTGCCAATGTCTGGCTGAGATCAGAACAAGTCTGGAAGGCTGCAACCTCAAGTTTTAAATAGTTATCCAAAACAAGTTAACCAAACTTACTCTTTTCTGGAAATCTTTCTAGCTAATTCCCTGTATCTTTAGAACTTGGAGACCTTGGATTTTAAAACTCATCTCGTTCAACCTCCCAGGTCTGAGGCTTCACTGATAAATGAATTCCAAGGGAAAAAAAAAAAGAAGTGAATATGGTCTTCACCCTGCCTCACTAGCCATTTACTTCAGAGATTATGGAATATAATCCTAGAATATACTGTAAGCAATTTTATAAGAATACACAAAGATACATTTCTCCATGAGTTTTAATAAGTGCCACTTGACCTGATATCAAAAGGTTGCAAACTTTGAATTAGATTTCAGTTGATTTAAGCTACACATTTTAGCTAGGCGGAAATTCAAGGAAAAAATATTTTATGACATCTTGTAACATTATTAATCACCTCTCCTTTTATATAAAAAATAAATATGCTAAACTCTTCACTGTTAAGAAAAGGGGTCATCTTTCCTGCCAAAATGGCTAATTTTAGTTTTTATGTAGTTGGATACATTTGTAAACTATTACATGAAAACATATGGTTGGAACGTGCTTATTCCTTTATGAGTGTTCCTCTGTCGAGGCTGCAAAATTTTCCTTAGTTGCTCCATGTGCTACTTTTTTGTGCTGATGGATTCTTGTTCTAAATACTTTTCTTCCTTTTCCATTGTTAATGAAATGAGTTCTAATGTGGAAAAAAAAACCCTCTGATGAAAATCCTTTTCATATAGATGTAGACTGGGAACCAATATAGGAAACAGGGGGACAGCAAACATTATGTTGCACATTCTTCAATCAATTGATCCTTTTGTAGTTTATTCACCTGAGTGCATTTTGACAAGCAGTGAAGCAATAGTGGGTAAGGGATTATTTGTGTGGCTAATTTTCAGTACTAGGCATGTTTTCCTTATTATTAAACACAAATCTACACACTTAGATCACTCATTAGGTCGGTGAATCACCATTTTAAAGTATCTCACCCATAACGAAGAGTGAAACTCTCTCCCAGAGGTATTGAAATTTCAAAAAGCCTCTCCTTGGAGTTCTAGTACATGATTCTCAGTTTACCTTTGAGTATGACAGTCAACTATTAGGTTGAAACACAGTTCTTTCAAATAGAAGAGTATTTCAGAACAAATGAGAGTCCTTCCAATTCTTTAATTTGATTTCTTTCTTTTACTTTATATTTTGCCCTTGCTTATCCTTATAATACTCTTCCCTCTTTCTCTACATATTTTTACTACCGTTCCTTTTTATTTCTGCTCCTTGACAGTGAGACTACTGTTCTGGCACTTGATAGGTTCTCTATAAATATTTGTTGAGTACAAAAATGACTATCTGGACAAATATTATGAATAACAGAAAAACTTTAAGTTATGCAAATTAATAAATCTACAGCTTTGGGGGAAAAATACATGATAGTAACAAAATGACTAATAATTTCCAAGGATATTTAGGAAGAATAAAGCCTAGAAGATAGAATATGACAAGTTTTAGAATCAGGAAACAAAACCCAAAACAGCTCAACACAATTGAAAGCACATGCAGAAAGAAGCTAATATACTGTTTATAAAAAAATTAAATGGAAAAACTGAAATTAGAATGCTAGTGGTATTATTATTTCAAGAGCAGAAAGTTATTTTTCTGTCCTCCAATTGTAGAGAGAAGAACAAATTTGCCAATGCTACCGAGAGCAGAATAAGAAAGAATGTTTGAAATTTAAGAGTTACAGTAAATAAATGTTCAAGGTAAGCTGGATTGGTTTGTCTGGTAACCAGCTACAGAGATGACCTTCGATGATCCCTGCCTCCCAGGATTCGCACCCTTGTGTAGCCCTGCCTACGTTTCATAGGCTTGGTCTGTGTGACCAATAGAATATGGTAAAAGTGATAGTGTATTACTCTCGATGCTAGGTCATAGAAGCCATTACCGCTTCTGCCTTAATCCTTGGATCACTCATGCTGGGGAAAGCTAGCCTCTATGTTGTGCAGGCATTCAGGCAGGAAAGGTCCGTGCAGAAAGGAGCTAAGACCAACAGTCAACAATGACTTCTGAGCCATGTGAATGGGACACCTTGCAAGTAGAATCATCCAGGCTTAATCAAATCTTCAGATAACTGTGACACTAGTCAACATCTTGACTGCATGAAAGATCCTAAACCACCCTGCTAAGCCACACTTGAATTCCTGATCCTGCTAGATTTCTGAGAGATAATACATGCTTATTGTTTTAAATCACTAGGTTTTGAGGCAATTTTTTCTAGCAATAGATACCTAACACATTGAGTGTAGCTGTTTTTTTTTTTTTTCATTGTTGTTGGTACCTCTGGTACATAGAAATGGAATAATCATTCTTTGGTACCTGTTGCAAACTCATTAATTGGTCTATGCTTGGCCCACTTTTATTCATATAGTTAGTTTTCTTTTTTTTTTTTCAGACAGGGTCTCCCTCTGTCACCCAGGCTGGAATGCAGTGGTGTGATCATAGCTCACTGCAGCCTTCAACTCCTGGGCTCAAGTGATGCACTTCTCCCGCCTCAGCTGCTTGAGTAACTAGGGCTGTAGGTAGTTACCACCACACCTGGTTAACTTTTTAAAAATTTTTTTGTAGAGATGGAGTCTTGCTATGTTACCCAGGCTGGTCTCAAACTCATGGGCTCAAGTAATCCTCCTGCCAATGCTCAGCCTCCCAAAGTTCTGGGATTACAGGCATGAGCCACTCTGCCTGCCCTAGTTAGTTATTTTTTAATAAAGTGATAAACACCAGCAAAATAAGTCCCTGAAACAAGAGGTAGGAACTTTATAATAATCTACATTTAACCATATAGCTTATCCTACATTATATTCCTGCCTTTCTCCACTTAAGATACACATCCTCCTGATTCTCATTTCTATCATTGTTTTCCTTTTTATGGGTTTTATCGCATCTATTATCATAGGAATTTCCATAGGTTTTCTTAAACTTATGTGTGTGTATGTATATACACATATATGTATACATGTATATATTGTGCAATATGTATATATTTTGGTTGCTTTTATAAAATATATGGCATACAATGTTTGAAATTTAATTATTTTCACTTAATATTATATTGTTATGGTTCATCCATATTGTTGTCTATCACTGAAGTTCATTCACTTTGTGTCTAAAAATTATTGATTTTGCCAAGGTGGTCAGGAAGACAAAAAAATGGGACTAATCTCTTATATCACAAAATTATGTAGTTGTGGCAGGATAAAGCGTATTTAGGATATATTTTAAAGGAATTAACTAGCTCTGGAAATGAAAGAATAAACTAATTTAAATTTCTAATTTAAATTAGAAAACTAATTTAAAAAGTTTAAAATTTTTCTTTCCCTAAAGATAATAGACTCAACTGCATATTGTAATAAATCATATACATTTATTAATATAATACAGTTTATTACACACACACACATATATACTATGGGCCCCACAGATGTCTGTTGAAGTGAATATTAAAAAGTTCAAAGATCTATGAAAATATAATAAGAACTGCCCATATAAAAATGTTAGTCATTGGAAGGACCAATTGTGGGAGACAACATTGATGAGTGAATACCAAACATAATTTTTATGTAAATAATATTTATTTATAGAAATTATCATTATTACCAACTGTTCTCAAACACATATGCATTAACAAAGAATTTGTATATGTGACTGCTTAATATCTACCTCAAACCTTCATGAATATAAAGTATTATTGATGAATCTAATTAATTATATAGGCAAATGGTGAGGATCCCTCAACCTCACTTCTCACTTTCATCCCAATCCCTCAAAAACTGTATTCCTTCATCTTGATATCATTGTCCGGAAATTGGCTTTATTTGGTAATTCCAGAGATGTTTCAACTATAGTTTCAGCCAGCTGTTTCCTGATAGCTTTCTGGCTGGCATCAGTTGACAATGGATAGTATTGTTGAAAGTTAAAGTTATTTTATTTTGATATTATTATTAGATTTTCTCCCCAGTGCCTCAGAGAGGGATATTGAGTCATAGAGATTTATTTTAAGGTTGATTTCTTAAAATAAACACACTGCTAATACAAGTAGATTTTTGTTATGGAGAAGCCAAAGTAATTTTATCCATTAAATGAGAATTTATTTACTATTTGGCCTCACCAAATAATTTCATTAGACACAACATTTTTCTTTGACTTGATACAGTTACAAAGAAGGTTAGGCAAAAACTATCTATAAAGCAGGAAATACTTCATTCTTAATTCTTCATTAAATAAATAACATAGCTTTGAGGAACAGAGGAAAAAGAAGGATTGATAACATAGAGCCCTCAACTACCGCATAAAGTCCAAAGCTTGGAGAAAGTCAGAAAAGAAATAGTTTAGCAGAATTATTGAAAGTGATAGGAAGTACTGATACAGTCACCTTTTTATCCTTAGTCATTTCCTGAGTCCCTTTATTAAAAAAATTGGGCATATACATTTTAGAAATAGAATTATTCTGAAATTTTTCAGTTTTCATAAAACCTCTACACACAAGAAAGAAAGATTATATGAAAAGCAATGAAGTGGGAGTAAGGTAGGAATCTGTAGGTGAAAAAAGAGGCTACCACTATCCTTTCCTTGATGCCCACTCTCAGCAGGATTATGGTGGATGGAAGAAGTTTGCAAAACTTTTATGTGGAGATAAAAAAAGTAGAAGCCCTAGTTTAAAGAGAATGCAAGACATATTTTTCTCCCTTGTAGTAGAGTTTGTGTTTGGAGAAGGAAGAATCTCCTTTCTTATGAAAACTCCTCCTTTCTTGAGAAAACTCCATTAGGAACATTTGCGGCAATGAGTGGGAAAGACCAGGTTTAAGATTTGTTTTGGAGGTTGAATTTGTTTTGGAGGTTGATAGAATGTGGTGAAAGCAAGATACATTGTAAAATAAGCCAAAAAATAATCTCTGTCTTTCAGCCCATTGTATATTGGATAGTTAGTTGACTTTTCTACTGTAAATGTAAAGAAAACAAAAGTTTCATTCATCCTCCTGTAATGATGCCAATCTAATTTGCTATTAAATTTCCATTCAAAAGCTCTATTTTGTTTAGTTAGAAGGGATTTGATCTCCTTAAACTTTCCCAGGCAGTTTGTATGGAAAGGCAGTTGCTAAGGGTATTCCTAAGGGAACTTGCAAAATGTTGGAAGATAAATAACCTCAGTACAATATGCAGATTAAGTAGAAGGGAAGGTTTAAGAGTTACCTTTAAAAAGAAAACATACAGATTTTCGGCTACAGTTGCCAATTAATCACTGATTTGAAGGAACTTAGTCAAAGTAGTTTTATACTTCCCAAGAAGGGAGGATTTTCACATTTTTTCTCTTGGGAATAAAGGTAAGAGTTATCATGGAGAGGAAGCAGGAGAGCAGTGTTCACCATTTCCTCTTTACATGCTTCCTTTTCTTCCTCCCTTTACCTGTATAGCTCTTCCTCAAAGATAAAATAACTAAGAGTAGAAAGCCAGGGGTGGCAGCTTGGAGGTCTCAAAAGTCCAAAGTGAGGTTAAATTTTTGGCAAAAGCTTTTAGGAATTTACTTAGGTTAGGTAAAAGAAGCAATGTGATATGCTAAAAAAAAAAAAAAAAAAAAGCATGGGTTTAGGGTCAGCCAGCCATCAATTTAAAATCAAACTGCACTGCTTATTATCACTGTGACCTTAAACAAGCTAGCTAACCCCTTTAAACCTCAGTTTAGGCATCTCCAAAGCAGTGATTACCAATGAAACCTGTGTTACATATACAACGTAAGTACTCAGTAAATACTCAGTGCTTATCTAGTATCTCCATAACGTGGATTTGGCTAGTAATCATGACATTTAAGTGTGGGAAAGAAAAGATATTTAATCCTGAGGGCGCTCACTGTCTGTAACAATTTGATAATCGACCAAATGGTACTTTGTTGACTTCTCTTTATTTGCTAATTGATAAAATGTTAGGAGTGGAAGAAGGGGGATTAATCTCTAACTTCTATAACTAAAGATCAAAACTATAGGAAACAGAAAACAATTCTAAATTATTAAGGTTAACCTTCTAAACAGTTTTCACAAGCATATACTGTTTAGTGTTCCCACATTATAAAACATGTTTTCTACTTAAACTTTGAGATAGTTGTGTATGAGAAGAGAAAAAACATGTACTTTAAGTGTGAATTTTAACTAAATAAATTTACATTAAATACATCTTGTGCTATGTTTTAACTGTGGTATTGAATTCGTTATGACATTCCTTCCATTATTGCCTTACCACCTGTTAATAAAAAATTTACTAAGGAACCTATTATTATAATTAATATTGATTATTTATTACATAGTAAGCATTGCACTAATGACACTATTAGTATTATAATCTCAATAGCTATACATATGTCATATATAATAACAATAGATACCATTTATTGAGTGTTTATTATATAATACATTTTGCTAAGCATTTCATATACATTTTTACAGTTAATAATTTCAAAGACTTAGTGAGCTAAGTGTCATTAGATAAGTGAGAAGACATGATAATATTTGCTTGTTAAAGGAAAACTCACCCTGTCCACAGTTTTCCGAAGCACTGATAGAACAGAATGGTAGTATCTTACATTTAGAAAATGTCATTCATGAAAATGTACTGTTAACTACTTTACTAATTTGTGCTTTATGCAATAATGTCACATTACACAAGACAAAAAGGGTAGTCCCGAAAAGATAGCATTTGATAAATTACACATAATAATCCAGAAGAATAAGAGCTTAAAAGAGGAATGAAAGTAGATCTAAAATACAGAGGGAATTAAGAAAAACAAAATACTTTAGCCTGACTGGAATTTATCCCAATGTATTTCAAAGTTCAAAATATAGTCGGGAAAGATCATTGACATTGTCATGGGATTATCATTAAGTTTCAACCCAAAGGCAACAAACTCAAGCTATGCAGATATAGAAAGTACTGACTCTTAAAATAAAAGTAAAGCAAATATGATTTATTCCAGCTCCTACTCTTTGGACTAATCAGCAGGCCCAGAAATTAAATATTTAAAGACTTAAAAATACTATAACTTTAAGTAGTTTACTAAATAAAATGATCCTCATTATAATTGAAGTATCTCACAGTTCAAAAATTTAACCTGTACCTATCCATTTTCTATTTCACCAAATAATACAATAATTTAATTACCCCACAATTTAATCTGGCAGAAGAGCCATAAAGATATACTGCTCTTTTGTTGTTAACTTTACTTCAGGGAGAAGAATATACTATAAACTCCATGGAAAGCCTTATTTTTTGTATGTCCACCACAATGTTTTTACTACTAACTTTCTTGCTGCCTGAATACAAAACATTACCATTCAATCAGATGAGTCTCCACGAAGTTAGAAACATTCTAGTGAAACTCATAAAATAAAGAAGATAAGTAGACTCCAAAAATTCCAGTTCTTGAGAAGCTGATTACACACAAAAAGGCTATTAAAAGTGAAAGGGTCAGAAGAAAATCTTCCGGGCTCATTAATGAAAGAATGGGGAGTTCCATGGGATTCTTTTCTAAAGAAACAACTAACGATGTTGTAGATGTACGAAATCTAAAAGGGCGCATAATGGACTCAAATCTGCTTTGTGACTCATGGGTGTGCTTCATCAGGATGTACTTCCTCTGTTAGAGGGTCGAATAGGTGAACAAGCTGACAAAGTCTTCAGAGACAGAAATTCCACGTGTCATAGGAATAAAACGTATTTGATCTCAAGTTCTCTCTGTCTCTCCCTCTCTCTTTATATATGTATGAAACCATAATAACTCTAATTCAAATCTTAATGAATTCAGTAGTGTTGGTAGTGGTTTGCCTCTAGAATGTTTCTTTTCACTAACTCAAATTACTTTAAATTTACACTAGGTAAATTATATAATTCTCAAATCTTATATAAAAGCACAGGCTAACTAACTTTAAAAGGCTGATTGAAGATTCCTTTTAAAAGCAGTAATAATAACAATAATAATATAATAACAAATAACTGAATACACACTATGCATCAGACACCGAGTTGATGTGCACTAATATTATTAATAAAGCAATCAGTACTTTTCAGAAGCTACTCCAGACGAGACACTACATAAACTGTGTGACACACACTCAGAAAAGACTGAAACAATTTTAACTATACCAAAAGCTAGAAAATAAAATGGATAAGAGTATCATGGGGGATTTTTTGGTAAAACTGAATAAATCCTTTTATATTTCTCTGTTTGAATCTCCCCAAATATCCCTACTGTCTACTTTCACAAAGAAAAAGCTATAATAATTTTGAAAAAATTATTCACAAAGAAAACTTCCAGTCTTTTACATAAAGCACTCATTCTTAACTTCTTAAGATAACAATATCATTGTACTATTTCTAAAAAATCATTGACTAGTAGTTATAAATATGTAAATAATAACTGAAAATAGTCTTCATAGATCAACAGGGCAAGAGTTCTTAGAACATGCATTGTCCTCCACCTGCACTTTCCAATGCCATATATTTTTATCCATCAACACTTTCTTTTGTTATTTTTCATATCCCTAGATTAAGGAATATTAGCATCTATTTAGAAAAAATACCCAAGAGTTATTTCCACACATGCATATTCCCAGGAAGACCAAGAAACAAGACGAAAACACGAGCGACAGTAGTATTCTGAGGGCCTGTTAGTCTTTGTCTTTTTCTATTCACTATTAGTATCATTATCATTATTTTACTATTATTTGGCCCACTGCCTATTTCCACTAGGCTCTTTATGTAGCCCTTAGACATAAATACCAGTTGCTCAGTTGTTATTTTCATAGTCTTTTTAACTTCAGCCATAAATGCTTTTAATTCCCTGAATATCCTAAAGCTGTCTAAGTACAAATATTCTCCCCCCATATTCCTCTATGTTAACACAATAAACTAGTTGGAGTAAAGTTTAATTAAAATATATGAGAAAAATTGGTACATTATTAACATTTCAAAAATTGAAAAACATACATGATAGGCATAGGATGTAAGATGTAGTCAGACCTTTAGAACTTCTGATGCATCATTTTAAAACATCATTTATCATTTTGATAAAGCTGAGGTCAAGTTTCTAAAAATGCAACTTGTTAAAAGCAGGAATAAATGAATGAGAGATGAGTCAGCTTGTTTGATGGAAAGAGTATAAAAAATACTTCAAAAGCATACCACATGACTTGGTAAATATTCAGTGTATCAAAATGTAGTTGCCATCTGGCGTTGATAGACTGGGCTAGAATATGTGTTAAAAAAAAAAAAACAAGAAAGGAAATAACTCAGCCAGGTTAATGTGCTCTTGTCTTCATTTCATAATTCAGGTATTAAGTGCTTTAATAAATATTCACTGTGAAAGAAAGGCTGCCTGACAGTCAGATTTGGGCAATATTTGTTGGGGGAAGGTAGATAAGAGTAAAATAAGACAAGACTGGATGGCACCTAAATAAGCTAAAAACAAAAAGTATTTTAGGTAAAGCAGAATTTTCAATCATATGATAATATTACCAGAACACCAGCGTCACAGTTAAATGCAGGGAAGTGGTAAGCTTATACTTGGAAAGAAACTAAAATCTTGCTTATTTTCAGCTTCGAATATTTAATTATTCTTTTCTTTGGTTATAACTATTTAAAAGTGTAGAGAAACCCAGGAAATAAAAAACACTGGTTGGATAGTAGAAAGAGGAAGGAAAAATTTAAAAGCCCTAACATTGTTTGAAGTTTTTATGCTAGAATTTGCTATTAACTTTGAAATATATAATCAAACAAAATAAATATGAAGGACTCCTTTTTTTCTTTCTCTTGCTCAATAAATAAAGCATATTTAGAAAACAGTATTATTCATAAAAGAGAAAACTGATCATGAGCAATGAAAACTTTGCCAGAGTAGCAACACCTGTCCAAGGCCGTATCTCGGCTTGTTAATTAGATATCACTTTCCTTACCTGAACATTTCCTGGATTTCCAAATCTTGTCACTTTATGTTCTACCACATCTCTTGGAATCAGAGAAATAGGCAGAATAGAAAAGTTTTAACACAGCTTTGAAGGTTAATTAGGACAGGGTCCAGGGAAACTGTTCAGGTGAGAGTTGATTAGGGTCAAACATGAATTTTTTAACAATTGAGGAGTAAGTTACATTCAACAAAATTCATGGATTTTAAAGTGTACACACACAAGAGTTTTGATAAATGTACACACTCATGTAAGCACCACCCTAACAGAGACATAGATAGTTCCTTTGTGTCCCCTTCCAGTTAATCTGACCTCTTACAAAAAAAATTAGTATTCTGATTATCACCTTGGAGATAGTTTTGCCTTTGTATAAATGGAATCACCTATATGTACTCTTTTGTGTCCTGGCTTCTTTTGCATACCATGTTTTTGAAATGTATCTATATTGTGTGTATCATATTCTGTTTTGTTTTGTTTGCTTATTACTATTTCATTTTATGAATATAACATAATTTGTATATCCATTTTCCATATTTGGGTGTTTCCAGTTTTAGGCAATTATGAACAAAGTCAGCATAAACATTCCGGTATAAGTCTTTTGAGGGCATAGTTTTCACATCTTTTTGGTAAATACGTAGGAATGTAATTACCAAGTCATAGGGTAGGTATATGTTTAACTTTATAGGATACTGACCCAGCATTCCAAAGTGATTGTACCATTTCACATTCCCACTAGCAAATGTAAGAGTGTTCTAAGTATTTCACATCCTTACTAACATTTGAATGTGTCAGTCATTTCTATTAAAATATTTTAGTCATTCTATTAACCATGAACTCTGATCATGTTGTGGTTAATCGGAATTTCCCTGATGACTAATGATGCTGAAAACCTTTATGAGTTTATTGGCCATTCTTAGATCTCCAATTGTGAAGTATCTAATCAAGTTTTTGACCACTTTTTAAGTGAGTGGTCTATTTGTTTTAGATTTAGGCATTTCGTACATATTCTGGACATGAATCTTTTGTTGCTATATGGATTGAAACTATTTTTTCCCAGTCTGTTGTTTATCTTTTCATTTTTTAACAAAGTCTTTTAATGAGCAGAATTTTTTAATATGGATTTAGTCAGATTTATCAATTTTTCTTTTATGTTTAGGGTTTTCTGTGTCCTCTCTAAATAATATTTGCCTACCTCAAGGGCATGAAGTTTTTTTCCAATGTGCCCTTCTAGAAACATTACAGTCTTAGTTGTATGTAGGTGTTTCATAAATATCAAATTAATTTTAGTGTGTGGTGTGAGATAGAAGTCAAGGTTCAATTTTTTTCCTGTTTATTCAGTTGTTTCAGTACCATTTGGGAAAAGATTTTCCTTTTTCCTAATTAAATTACTTTGGCACCTCTGTTAATATCAATTGACTATATCTGGAGCCATTATCTGGACTCTGTCTATTCTGTTGCAATGATCTATTTGTCTGCTTATTTTCTGGGAGAGTGGAGGTGGGGGCTGGTATTGCTGGCTTTATTAATGTGTATTTATAGAAAGTCTTGGAATTAGGTAGTGTGAGTCCTTCAACTTTGTTCTTTTTCTAAGTTCTTTACAACTGCATATAAATTTTAAAAGCAACTTGACAATTTCTCTTAAAATTACGGGAAAAAAACCATTGAGATTTTGACTGGGATTATGCTGAGTCCATAGATAAGTTGGGGGAAAATGACACCTTTACAAATGCTGAGTGTTCAACTATGAACAAAGGGTATTTCTCTAAGGCCTTTTTAATTTTGAACATAGAGGCCTTACATTCTTTTGGTAAATTTATTTCTAAGTATTTTATATTTTCATGCTATTATAAATTGATTTTACAAGTATATTTTCAAATTATTTGCCCCTACTACTATATAAAAATACAATCAGTTTTTGTATATTTATCCTATGACTTTCCTAAATGCACTTATTAGGTCTAGTCATTGTTTTATATATCCCTTATGATTTTCTAATGTAAATAATCATGGTATTTATGAGTAAAGACAGTTTTACTTCTTCCTTTCTTATCCTTATACCTTTAATTTATTTTCCTCGCTTTATTGCTCTGGCTAGGGTCTTTAGAACAATGCTGAGAGAAATAGTAAGAATAGTTATCTTTGCCTTGTACTATATCTCAGAAGGAAAGCATTAAGTATGATATTAATTATAGGTTTTCATAGAAGTCCTTCATCAGATTGAGGAAGTTCCTATCTATTCAAATTTTCTGGGTTTTTATTATGAACGCCTGTCAAATTTTTTCAAATGCTTTTTCTGTATCTATTGAGATATTTTTTCTCTTTTATTCTAGTAATATGGTGAATTTACATTGATTTATTTTCAAGTGTTAAACTAAACTTGCATTTCTGAGAGAAATCCCACTTGATCGTGGGTATTACCCTTTTTATGTGTTGCTGGACTTTATTTGCTAATACTTTGTTAGAAATTATTGTGCCTAGAAGTATGATGAATATTGGCTTATAATTTTATTTTCGTGTAGCGTTTGTAAGTTTTTTTTTTTTTTTTGAGACAGAGTCTCACTATGTTGCCGGGCTAGAGTGCCGTGGCGTCATCCTAGCTCACAGCAACCTCAAACTCCTGGGCTCCAGCGATCCTCCTGCCTCAGCCTCCTGAGTAGCTGGGACTACAGGCATGCACCACCATGCCCGGCTAATTTTTTCTATATATTTTTAGTTGTCCAATTAATTTCTTTCTATTTTTTTTTTAGTAGAGACGGGGTCTCGCTCTTGCTCAGGCTGGTTTCGAACTCCTGAGCTCAAACAATCCGCCCACCTCGGCCTCCCACAGACAATCCGCCCGCCTGGGCCTCCCAGAGAGCTAGGATTACAGGCGTGAGCCACCGCGCCTGGCCTGTAAGGTTTTGCTATTAGGATTATGCTGGTCTCACAAAATAAATCAGGAAGTGTTTTTACCTCCGAGGCTTTCAGAAAGAATGTATAAAGAATTATTTAATAATATTATTTTGTCCTTAAATGTTTTATGGAATTCTCTTGGGAAACTATCTGGACCTAAGGTTGTCTTTTTTTAGGAATGTTTTTGATAAGAAATTTAATTTTTTACTATATACAGGGTTATTCAGATTTCCTGTGTTTACTCTGTCAGATTTGGTAATATGTTTTTAAAGAAATTTATCTATTTTATAAAAGTTGTTGAAATTACTGACATGAAGTTTTCATAATATTCTCTTGTTTTTTAATCTGTATGGTATACAATGATATCCTCTTTCATTATTGATATTGATAATTTGTATCTTTTCTTTATTTCTTGATCATTTTGTTAGAGGTTTATCAATTTTATTAATCTTTTCAAATAAGTTTTCTTTTGTTAATCTTCTTTATAGTTTTTTTTTTATTTTATAGTTTTCTGCCTTTGTTATTTATTTCCTTTCTTTTACTACTTTGGGGTTTAAAATGGTCATATTTTTCTACTTCTCTAAAGTAGAAACCTATGTTATTGACTTTAAACCTTTCTTCTTTCTTCTAATTTGTGGTTACAAGCCCTAAATTTCTGTTAAGCCCTGCTTTAATCCATTTTGTAAATTTAAATATATTACATTTTCATTTAACCCATTCTATAAATTTCAATATATTACATAACTTAATTTAAGATATTTTACAACGTGTTTCATGACCTTCCAACCATGGGGTATTTAGAAGTCTGTTATTCAATTTCCAAGTGTTCATTTCTAGACATTTTATTATTTTTCTAAAAAATTTCTAATTTAATTATATTATAATCAGGAAGTATATTTTGTAGTATCTAAATCTATTGAAAATGTCTGAAACTCATTTTATGGCCTAGGGGTTGTGGTCTACTTTAATAAAAGTTCCATGTGAGGTTGTAAAGAATGCATATTTTACAGGTGGTGGTAGGTGTTCTGTGAGTGTCAAATAGGTCAAGGTGGTTGATGGTGTTTTATATATTTTACATCAGCAAGCAGTATAGACCCATGATAAAATGTTATAATTCACACATTAGATAGGTAGTTTTTCTTTTTAAAAATTGAAAGAATAAAAATATATTCTTTTACATGTACATAGATATTTAAACATTTCAGTGCTCTTCATTCTTTCTGCAAAACCATGTTTCCATCTGGCGTCATTTCACTTCCGCCTGAAGCACTGCCTTTCACATTTCTTGTAGGAATTGTGCTGTTAACAAAAAATTCTTTATTTCTTCATTATTAGAAGATATCTTTGCTGTATATAGAATTCTGGTTTAGCAGTTGTTTTTCTTTTTAATCATTTAAGAAATGGCACTACCTTTACAAGGAGGAATCAGCTGATGTTTGTTTAATTGTTCCCCTATAGGCAATCTATTTCCCCCACCCCTTTGGCTGCTTTTGAGATTTTTCTCTGACTCTTTGGCTTATGGATATTTGTATACAAAACCTACAATATGATTTCCCTTGTATATTTTTGTTTTTCACCAAATTTTGGATATTTTCAGCTATGATTTCTTCAAATATAATTCTGTCCCATTTTCTCTTCTGCTACTATAATCTGCTGTAAACCTGTCCGAAAAATTATTCTTATTTCAGATATTGTACTTTAATCTTTGGTTCTTTTTAGCAATTTCATTTTTTTCTTCAGAGACACTAAAAGTAGATTGTTTGATATTATTCTACAGATCATTCGGCACATTTTTCAACATTTTTTTCTTTGTTCTTTATATTAATAATTTCTATTGATCTGTATTCAAGTACTAAGTACTTGACACTTTCTTCTGCCATCGTCAATCTGTTGTTAAGCCTTTTCAATGATTATTTTTTAATTTCAGATAGTGTACCTTAACTTTTTGTTTTTTTTTTTTAAGTTAGTTCCATTTCTCTTCTGTTCCTGATCATGACTATATTTTCTTTAAGTCTTGAATATATTTATGATTTTTGCTTTAAAGTCCTTGGATCTGCTGGATCATTTAGGAATCTATTTCTATTGATTGGGTTTCTTTTCTTCATTAGAGGTCACATTCATCACCAGTAAGTTTTGAATTATATTTGAACACTGTGTATGATATGTTGTACGAACTCTGGGCTCTGTTATCTTTCTTTGCTAGAATAGATTTTTATTTTAGCAGATAATTAAACTACTAGTTGATCACTTTGACAATTTGAAGGATTGGTTTTATGCTCTGATAGGAATGTTCAATGTTTCAGTTTTGCCCTCTTTCTAGAATTAATTTCTTAGTCCTGGGCCATCATTTATATTCCGAAGCTCGTCTGGGTTTCAAGTAAAGCCTAGCATATTTACCAAATCTTTCGAACTTAGTAAAACTCAAACTCCTAACTTTGTGTCCCCTTCATCTAATATATTTGCTTGGCTCTTTTAGCCTTCTACTTGTTCCTTTTCTTCAGGTCCTTATAGTCTCCCCCCAGCATGCATGGTTCATAAGTCAGCCAAAACATTAGGTGAATTTATATGTAGATTTATGGGAGGCCTCTGTCTGCAGCTCCATCCTTTCTAAAACTTCTTCCCTCAATTTCAGCCATTCTGCCAACCCCAGCTCCATCCTCTGACACCACAAACCAATAAGTCTGTGACTTCCTGCTTGGATACTAATAGCTCTACACCACACAGACTGGGGAGTTCCTTGAGGGAGAAAATGTAATAAATGTGCATTTCACCCAGTACAGTTTACTCCAGATTCTGACTGCTTTTGGTCATTCTCCAGAGCCTTTAAATATTTTTTTTTTTTTTTTAGTAGAGACGGGGTCTCGCTCTTGCTCAGGCTGGTTTCGAACTCCTGAGCTCAAACAATCCGCCCACCTCGGCCTCCCACAGACAATCCGCCCGCCTGGGCCTCCCAGAGAGCTAGGATTACAGGCGTGAGCCACCGCGCCTGGCCTGTAAGGTTTTGCTATTAGGATTATGCTGGTCTCACAAAATAAATCAGGAAGTGTTTTTACCTCCGAGGCTTTCAGAAAGAATGTATAAAGAATTATTTAATAATATTATTTTGTCCTTAAATGTTTTATGGAATTCTCTTGGGAAACTATCTGGACCTAAGGTTGTCTTTTTTTAGGAATGTTTTTGATAAGAAATTTAATTTTTTACTATATACAGGGTTATTCAGATTTCCTGTGTTTACTCTGTCAGATTTGGTAATATGTTTTTAAAGAAATTTATCTATTTTATAAAAGTTGTTGAAATTACTGACATGAAGTTTTCATAATATTCTCTTGTTTTTTAATCTGTATGGTATACAATGATATCCTCTTTCATTATTGATATTGATAATTTGTATCTTTTCTTTATTTCTTGATCATTTTGTTAGAGGTTTATCAATTTTATTAATCTTTTCAAATAAGTTTTCTTTTGTTAATCTTCTTTATAGTTTTTTTTT
>NW_012149574.1:20979-90856 GCF_000956105.1 Propithecus coquereli | reverse complement strand
GTTGTCCGATTAATTTCTTTCTATTTTTAGTAGAGACGGGGTCTCGCTCTTGCTCAGGCTGGTTTCAAACTCCTGAGCTCAAACGATCCACCTGCTTCGGCCTCCCAGAGTGCTAGGATTACAGGAGTGAGCCACGGTGCCTGGCCAGAGTCTACATTTTTAATGAGAAAAGACTTTTTTAAAACCCTTTTAAAAGTCACTCATAGTACCTAAGAAAGTGCTATTTGATTCTACTTGCTAAATATGGCCAATGAATATTTGTTTAATTAAATTCAACTGGATAATCTGTATGAGCAAAATGAGTTAATTATAAATAAAGAAAACTACCTGAATGAATTTACTCAGGAGTATGGTGGTATGTGATATTTCTGACAAGAAGTTGAACACTTGGTACAGCTGTACAGGGAAAATGGGTAACTCCATTCTCATCATTTTTTAAGCCATATTCTAAGACAGGCATTTGCTAAGTATTTTATATATATGAACTTATAGAATTTTTTCTACAATTTTAAAAAATAGATATTATCATAATCTCATTTTATAGATCACAAAACTACACAGTAACCCAGGTAGTCAGACGCCAGAATTAAATTTCAACCATTATCTCTAACTGCTTACTCAGAATTGAGATCAAATCCATCCACAATGCTGGTCACTTGTTCTAATAATATGCATTAGCTATTAATGTTCTTTCCCATCTCCCACATTAGCAACTTGCTTCCTCTGTTGTGTAAAATTGCTCTCCATCCTTCCCATACAATTGTTGCCCATTTCTCGGGGCAGAAGCAGAATGGAAACCAATGATTGAAGCAGTGAGTAGCTAAGAAATATTTCTGGAATCAATGAACCTCAAACAGCCTGTCTAGTTCTGTCCATCCTTCTTGTCCTTCAGAACGACGTTTCAAATTCATCTCTTTGAGTGAGCCTCCAGTGTCTAATCTGGAATCACATACCATACCACCTAACCAATTATCCTGGCAAATTGATTTAATAGACCAATTATTAATTATTTGCTTTTATGTCTCAACATTCTAAGTGCTATGCAGAAAACAAATGAAGAGTAAGACAAAGTCCTCAGACACAAGCTTTGACTTTGGTTAGGAAGATTTTTACCTATCTTATAGATACCTATAGCACAATCTTCATTCAATTTATCTCACCAACCTCTACGTATGCATATATTCCAATATGTTGTTTGCTTTTCTTCCTTCTTTGTGACGATTTCACACAGGCTATTCATTTCAAGAACCTAACTAATTTCCTATTGGTATCCAACTCTTTAACCCTGAGAACTCCAGAGGGTGGAAGGAAGGCCTGTTGCTCCTGGCAGTGTTCCTGACTATCAGGTCCTCCTGGTGGAACTCAGTCCTCGCTGCCTTATCCAACTTTCCTCACTCAGCTTGTAATCAACTTAACTTTTAAAGTCTTTATACACATTAGGTAATATTTGTTCTCTGAAATCCCAAGGGGCTGTGGTAACTGCCCAGCTAGGAAGCCCTACCCTTCATTATTCAGCAACAGCTTGAAGAGTATTCTAATTCTAACTTTCCGCCCTCTGGCAGACCAGCTGCATCAAAGGCTGTGTTCCCTTGTTTATTTGTTATTTTCCTGAAGAAGAATCACCATTTCAAACTAAGTCATCTATTAGAAAAGTAAAGACTCTGGGTCCAAATTTTTAAAACATATCTTTTCTGTGAACCACAGTGAATCTAAACCGGGTTATGCCTTATGTGAGAGTCAGAACTCATGTGGTCCCTTTTTCTCTATCCTCTGGATCCCTGCATGCTGTTCAGGGGAAGTTGCTGGCTTCTGAACTGACGATTTGAAAATGAAGGCATTTTTTCTTTTAGGGAGAATAGTCCTTCAGTGATTTAAACAACAAGCCTTGTGATCAAAATAATTCATAAAGGAAAAGATTTATGAAGTGACTTCACAAGCACACAATGCATTTTTAAAACTTTGTTTTTTAAATAAATCTGTCAGTACACAAGCCAAGACAACACATCTGAATGCAATATCAGTGGACACACCCTGAATCTTCTCCTTTGCTTGTCCAAGACTATGGTAGAAAAAGGAAATAATTCTCTTTGTCTTTTTATTTCATATTAGTCTTTTAAAATTTTTAAATGCTAGTTCCATGAAAAGACTTTTAAAAATTGTGCGTACTATCATTTCCTGCATGAAAACCTGCCTTTAAGAAATGCATTTTCTATCGACCACTTGTGCTTGTTTAAGAAAATAAAAAATAAATACAGAAGTCCAACTTATAATGAATCCCTCTGGCATAAGGGAGCCTGTTCTAATCTCCCTTTATCAGGTTTGAGTGATAGTCCTGCTCAACGAGTATTGACAGGGCCATCCTGTTTCTCAGGCTTTCGTTTCCCTCGGTTGGAGAAGGATACAGTGCATTTTCACATTCTCAAAGTCTGCAGTTGTTTTTATATAAGAAGCAATTTGCTTGGGTCACGTCAGGTCGAATGGGATGCCTGCCCAGCTCTTGGTTTTAAAGGAAAAACATACAGAAAGACACAAAAACACAGCAGTTTCCTTCATTAAATTCCACTCTACCTGCCATGGGCTTCTAGCCACAATGGAATTTCCCACCCTGGCCTAGCCTAGCCTAACTTTTATTTTTAGGGTTTTTTTTCCCCTTTAAATCTTATGAGCTTTCTTTCAAGTGAACTTGGAGGTAAGGATTATTAAATGATAGAGTAATTGCCTAGTTTAAAAAGAATCAGACATAAAAAACAAATGACTAGTGACCTTCTCATAATATTACTAGATAACCACCCCCTAGATAACAGCCTTTCAAAAAACTGTTCGTAATCGGCACAAGATGGGTCGTGCAATTCAAAATCAAAACCTGATTCATGAAATGAACAGGGGACATCTTTTTAAAAGTACCCTCTTCTTATCTAATTTTATTGAATAGAGAGAATTTTATAAAAAAAAAAATGAAAAACAAGGAAATAGATGGGGGTGGGGTGGGAGAGACAGAGAGAGAAAGAGATAAAGAGAGAGAAGCAAGCTTTTGGACCTCTCTCTCCTAAAGCCATTTATGCTTCTGCCCATTGCCTACGGGCAACTGATTTAATCAGGATTGTTCGGCTGGATTATCTAAACTATGAAAAGCAACATGGAGAACTTCCCAAGAAATCCAGACTGTGTCTGCTGCAAAATTTTTGGTTTGGGGCCTGGAGCTAAGTAGACTGTTCACATTGTACTCAGGGTCCTAAGAAAAGTGGCTCAATGTCTCTATAATTCTTTGTTCCTTTGATCTACCTCAACATTTGGTGTCTCTTGGCATTAGGAAAGCTCATGAAAATGACCATGCCTAGTTAACTGATTCATAGTCTGGGGACAAACAAAAAACAAAAAACAAAAAACAAAAAAAGAAAAAAGATAAGAAAGAAAAAAGCTTTGGTAATGAGGGAGCAAAAATGTACCTTTTTGCTATCTTTGCTCAGAATAAATAAAGATCAAAAGACGTGATTTAGGGGGATGTGAATCCCATTCTCCTCACATTTAGCAATAGCCTTGTCAAAGCCAAATCAAGGCCTTATGTCAACCAAGTCTCTTTAAAACATATGAAGTTGGCTCTCTCAGTCATTATTTTTAAGCTGGATTTTGCATAATCTTCCTTCAAATGAAAAAGTTTACTTTTCAGACATGTCCTTTGCTCTTAGCACTGTTATTCTCCTTCAACCATTTTTGCTTCTTATCCACAAACCCCTGATTCCTTGTTAAAGTTGATTGTTAATGCAGCCATTCCTTTAGCATCAGAGCACATTTATAAACCAAAGATTAGTTCACTCTGCCTGGCTTCCAAAACCATTTGCTACTTGAGGCCATTTCACGAGTTTGTCTACTTATGTGAATAAATAAGAATTTGTGTATAATGTGAATTTGGAAAAAGAAACAGCAATTATGTGAAACAAACTCTACAGAGGCCAAAATTATTGTTGCAGGTTTCATGGATGCAGCCCTTGTGTGTGTTATTCTACATTAACTTCATCTTGATATTAGGATCTTTGCTTCTTAAATGGATGCCATTTTCCTCCAGTAAAATCAAATGGTTTACTCTGACATTCAACAGTTAATTTAGTGTTTTTAGAGTTCCTTCTAACTCTAAAGTAAGCATTCATGAGACTCATGAATTTATTTCTAGACAATTAATCTGAGCATTTTAGCAGTTCCCTGAGGCTGCATATGATCTCTCACAATCCCTTGCAAAATCTGAGTTGTTGAACCACTGTCTAGTTTGTGGTTGCCCTGGTAAGAAGTAAAGCAAAATCATTACTTATGGCAATGACCCCTCAAACATTGTAGTCAACTAAAGCACAAGAAAACCTTTACTCTACTTTAGGCAGAACATTAGGATTAATGCTGGTAACCCAAGGAACTAAGGGACTGTAAATATAACAAGCTCAAGCAGAACAGGATTAGACAATATTGGAGTTTAGGGACAAAAGTAGTACCGTATCAATCTGTCACTGTGCAGCCAATCATTACGATAAAACTAACCAAAGGACAGCCTCAGCACAAATGGAGGTATTCTTGTCTACAATTCTTCTTGAAGCACTACTTGAATTGGATCTGTAGGGAATAGTTTTCATAGGTCTATTCATCATTCTTCTCCCAAACATTCACTCGCACACGCATATATATACACAGTAGTAGCCTAGGCCTAAGTCAACTGCATTAAATTTGCATCTGTGAGCCACTTAGCAGCTTCTTTATATATACAATGTAGAGGGATGAAAGTGAGAAAACTGGGGTATCTGTGGTTTTTATGTAATAGCACAAAGAAAAGAAAACAGGCTTGGAGTGAGTTAAAGGTAAATGGACAGTGGTGTGTATAGAGAAGAAGTTAGGATTCTTTAGGAAGTGGTAATAGGACTAAATTTGCTCAACACCTATACAAATAACTTGCTCGTCACAGAGTCTTGCACTATGCCCAACATATAGCAGAAGTGCAAATAATTTTTGCTGAGTGAATGAATGAATGAATAATCTGAAACAAGGAGTGTAAAATAAATTATCCAAGAATATAAATGGAATTAAACTTTTCTGGATGGGGAAAGCTAAACTGATGTGGAACAATATTTGTCCAGAGGTGCAGAAAGGTGGCAGTGCAAATATAGACAACCAAAATTTCAAATACAGTCATGTGCTGCATAATGATGGTATTTTCTTTTTTTCGTCAACAATGGACTGCATACACAACAGTGCTCTCATAAGATTATAATACTGTATTTTTACTTTTCTATGTTTAGATATGTCTAGATACATAAATACATACCATCCATTGTGTTATAATTGCCCTCAATATTCAGTATAGTAACATGTTGTACAGGTTTATAGCCTAGGAGCAACAGGCTATAGCATATAGCCTAGGTGTGTAGTAGGCTATGCCATCTAGGTTTGTGTAAGTACACTCTGTATAATGTTTGTACCATGACAAAATTGCTTAGTGATGCATTTCTCAGAAAGTATCCCCATCGTTAAGCAATGCATGACTGTACATGAGAAGTTTAGTTGTAAGCTCCCTTACTCAGGAAAGGGACTTTAAAAGCCACTGGACTCTTTCAGGCAAAAAGGACTTCAAAATTTTGGCCATCATTAAGGAAAGTAATGAAAATAAAATTTATACTTCCCTTATATTAAACCTTCTGTAATTATGTAAAATTATCTGTACTTAGAGTACCATGTTCTTATAACATAATATCCCAGGGTATCTTACACAGGATAGTCATTAAAGAATTCAAACTAGATTAAAATAATGTAAGTCAGTAGAGAACAAATTATCTTGTGATATCATAACAATTCACTGGACATGAGAAAATACAAATGAACACACTTGATAATAAATGTTTGGTAGAGACCCCATCTCTACTAAAAAAATAAAAAAATTAGCCAGACGTAGTGGCGTGTGCCTGTAGTCCCAGCTACTCAGGAGGCTGAGGCAGGAAGATCACTTGAGCCCAGGAGTTTGAGGTTGCTGTGAGCCATGATGACATCACTGAACTGTACTCAGAGAGACAGAGCAAGACTCTGTCTCGAAAAAAAAAAAAAAAAAAAATGTTACTTAACAGATGTCATAGTAACATTTCTTAGTAACTGGCTGCCATTGCAGCTTCCTAGTAAGTCTCCTTTTTCCCAGGTTCTGAGTTTATAAACTAGCAATCATGTAGCTCTGGTTGTTTACATTCATTTATTCATTCGGCAAACTTTTTTTTGTACTGCAAAGTACTAATTAAGGGGGTACAAGTGTTTTTGTTACACGGATACCTTGTATAATGCTTAAGTAAGGACTTTTGGTGTGCCCGTCACCTGAATAATGCTCATTGACCCAAAAGGTAAGTTTTTACCCCACAACTACCTTCCTGCCCTCCCCCCTTCTTGGTTTCTCATGTCCTTTATATTGCTTTGTGCCAACAAGTACCCATCTTTTAGCTCCCACTTATTAGTGAGAACATACAGTTTTTGGTTTTCCATTGCTGAGATACTTCACTTAGGATAATAGTCTCTAGTTCCATCCAAGTTGCTGCAAATGATATTATTTCCTTCTTTTTTATGGCTGAGTAGTACTCCATGGTGTGTGTGTGTGTGTGTGTGTGTGTGTGTGTGTGTATTTATATCTTAATTTAATCATGGATCCAAGGATCATTCAGCAGAAGGTGATTTAATTTCCACCTTTCCATGACTTTGTGTAGATTTGAGTGTTTCTTTTGGAATTGATTTCAAGTATTTATAGTTTATTCCACTGTGGTCTCAAAACATACATGGTATGATTTCAAATTTTTTTGAATTTGCTGTGACTTGTTTTATGGCCTAAAATATTATCAGTTTTGGAAAATGTCCCATGTGCTGCTGAGGAAAATGTATATTCAGTAGTTTTGGAGTAGAATGTTCTGTAAATATCCGTTAGGTTCATTTGTTCTACAGTCATTTTAAATCTGGTGTTTCTTAATTCATTTTCTGCTTGGATGATCTCTCCAGTCCTGTCAGTGGAGTGTTGAACTCCCCAACAATTAAGATGCTACTGTTTATTTCTTTGTTTAGATACAAAAGAATTTTTTTTTTTTATGAAATTAGAATCTCCTGTGTTAGGTATATGTATATTTAGGATTGTTATGTCTTCTTGTTGAATTTCTCCCTTTACAGTTATATAATGACCATCTTTGTCTTTTTTTTTTTTAACCATTATTGATTTAAACTCTATTTGATCTGATATGAGAATGGCTACATCTGCTCACTTTTAGTTTCCATTTGTGTGGAATATTTTTTTTTTTTACATCTCATTACCTTGAGTCTGTGTGAGTCCTTGTGGCTTAGATGTGTCTTAAGACAGCAAATACTTTGGTTGTGTTAATACATCCATTCAGCCAGTCTGTCTTTTAAGTGGGGCATTTAGAAAATTCATGTTGAGTGTTAGTATTGATAGGTGGGATGTTGTTCTGTTCAACATGTTGGATAAATTTATAGTTTTGTTTTCCCTCTTGTGCTAAGAGCTGTGAGCTTTAACTTTTGGGTGTTTTTATACTGGTTGGTATCTATTGTCGTGTTGTATATATAATGCACTTTTGAGCATTTCCTATAGGTCAGGTCTAGTAGTGACAAATTACCTTAGTGTTTGCTTGTCTGAGAAAGACTTTATTTCTCTTTCATTTCTGAAACTTTATTTAGCAGGATACAAAATTCTTGTCTGGCAGTTATTATGTTCAGGGAGACTAAAGATAGGACCCCATTCCTTTCTGGCTTGTAAGGTTTCTCTCAAGATGTCTACTGTTAGTCTGATGGGTTTTCCTTTGTAAGTTCCTTGATGTTTTCAACTCAAAGCTCACAGGAGTTCCTCCTTCATACTGACTTTGGCCAATCTGATGACTATATGCCTTAGTGATGCCTTTTTTACAAAGAATCTCCCAGGTGTTTGTAGAGCTTCTTACATCTAGATGTGTAAATCTCTAGCAAGACCAGGGATGTTTTCCCTAATTATTCCCTCAAATAGGTTTTCCAGGCCTTTTGCTTTTTTTTTTTTTTTTTTAATTCACCCATAGGGATGCCCTTGATTTTTATATTTGGCTGGTTTATATAATCCCATGTTTCTCATAGACTTTGTTTAATCCTCTTGATTCTTTGTTCTGTATTTTTGACTGACTGGGTTAATTCAAAAGAGTTCTCTTCAAGCTCTAAAATTCTTTTTTCTGCTCGGTCTAGTCTATTCTTAAAACTTTCTACTGTGTTTTATATTTTCCTAAATGAATTTTTCATTTCCAGAAGTTCCACTGTTTTTTTGTAAATATGTCTATCTCTTTAGTAAATTTTTCATTCATTTCCTGAATTGTTTTTCTGGTTTCTTTGAGTTGTTTTTCCACTTTCTCTTGGTTCTCATTGAGCTTCCTTATAATCTATATTTGGAATTCTTTGTCATTTCAATGTTTTCAGTTTAGTTGGGATCCACTGCTACAGAGCTGGTATGGTCCTTTCACTTTGTTTTTTCAGACTCCCTGAGTTCTTGCACGGACTTCTCATCGGGAGCAGCTATTGTTTCTTGGTTTTGGATTTTCTTTTGTTTAGATGAGACTTTTTTTTTCCCCCTCTCACTCTTAAGGGTGTGTCTGTAGCATATTTTTTGTAAGGACCTTTGGATTTGCTTTTAGGTACTTTGATGGGGATCTAGGTTCTGGATGGATACATTGGTTATAGATATCCTCAGTGTGGTGGTTTTCTCATTTGCTAGTTATTAATATTTGTAGGCTGTAGTGGTGGTGTACTATGTGTGTGGGCAGATTCCTTGTCTCTTGTGAACAAGGGAAGATGGAGGTCTTGAAATTCTTTCTCTTTCCTCAGCCTGTGGTCTTCTTGACAGTGTGAATTATATTGGGATGCCGAGTTTAATCTCTGAGACAGGAAGTAATGCTTTTGGGTAAGAGTCAGTTACACCCTGTATGATTGAATTAATAAATGCTATAATGGGCAATGCACAAGTTGTCCTCCCTGACAGTAGGTGGCACTTGCAGAAAAGAGCCAGGTGCAGTGGTATTTTTTGGGACCTGTGTCCAGCTCTAGCGAATCAGGAGAAGGATTCAGATGTTCCAGGTGGTGAGCAGTTCCCTGGAGCTCCCAGAGGACCCCTTATTCTACACCAGAGGTGAGTGGAGGAGAGACGCTGGGTGGGGCTGGGTTGGGCAAGCCTGCATTCAGGCTCCACAAAGGAAGGCATAAGAGCTTCTCAGTAGGGGTTGAGGGTCCACTCCCAGGCTGCTGTGGAAAGCCATCAGGGATGAACCCCACCAAGCCAGCAAGTCTGCTTGTGGGGAGGGGCTATCTAGGATTCAGTCTGCCTATTGGGAATGGGTTTTGCTGTTCTCCCTCCTCCCCTGCCCCACAGATGTCCTTCTGGTGTCTGACCACAAGCACAAGCCCAAACTAGCCAAGCTCACTAGCAATAGCCACACAGGCTGGGAGTCCCCCTGCTGTGGACTAAGAGGAGGACTTTCCTTTTCAGGGAGGGGTGCACCAGGAGCGCACTTCAGCTTAGACCCACACTGTACTCTCTTTTCAGTTCTGCCCACGTGGGCTCCCTGGCTTCTGGATATTAGTTCTCAAATCTCCTCTCCCTGCCCCTAAACGACATGATCGAGTGCTGGGGTTGCAGGATTTGGCTTGCAGGCCTGTCCCCAGGTCCGAAGTTAAATCCCTGACCATGCCAGGGAGAAGCATCCTGGTCTCACGTTGCTCATGGAGTGCTCAGGTAGGCTTAATGTGCCTATGCTTCCAGGTACACCATGTTCTGCTGGAACAGCCAGGAAGGCAGCACCAGGGAAAGCTGGTGACCAGGGAAAACTGGTGGACAGGGAGCTCACAGTCTGAGCACTCCTTGGTCTGCTGCAGGTCTTTAAGAGGAAAGGCATGAGACTCACTCTCTGTGGAAGCCTTGATGTGGTGGGCACCAAAAGAGGGGAAGCAGCCACTCCTGAAAGCTCCAGTTTAATCATCTCTTAGCCACCCCTGCCAAATCATGTGGGAACTGCCACTTGTCAGCAGTGGGCAGGGAAGGGGAAGGGGAGAAGGGTCTGAATGGAGGACAGCTGGCACTCTGGTCCCCCTTATCCTTCTCCCTGGAAGGCAGCACACCTGGAATGTCCAAGCTCTGGGATGACACAATTCCCCTGGGACTCACCAGTCCCTTGTGGCCACTGTAGTCTGTGCAGTAGTTGGGAAATGTATGTGTGGGGACCGGTGACATGAAAACTGAGGTCCTGAAGCTCCTTGGGAAGGACAAAGGCACACAATGAGTAGAGAAGCACATGGTACCTACCTCGGCCTCGGCTCAGGTCTGTGGTGAGTGGGAGTGACACTGAGGGTGCTGGCTGCCCAGTCCTCTGTTCTCGGTAAGCTTCCAGTTCACTGGAGGCAGCAGCTTTTGGGATCATGAGATAGAGAAGCTCTCCAGCAGCTCAGGAACCCGCAGTCTGCCAGAGGTATGAGGAGAAGAGAAACAAAACCCCCACCTACCCTTTCCATGGGGCTCCAAGTTTATTAGGGGATGATCTCTGCTGAAATCTTGCTCCTTGTTCTGCTCTCCACTTCTTCCCCTCATTCAACAAACTGTTATTGAGTGCTTCCTCCAGCTGTACCAGTCTGGTAAGATAGACTGGATCCTTTAGATACTGTCACTATCCTAAATGGCCCTCATGCCTCCTTTGTCCCTTACATCCCCTGATTTTCACTGGGGGTTATCTGCCATAACTGCACATCCAAGTCTCCAATGCTATATCCTTTCCCATCCATTTGTCTTGATTTATTTCCATTTACCCTGTACCTATTTCTTTGTGAGGAGCCAAGAGGCTATATAGTTCTTAGCAGTGGTCATGGTGCTATCTAGAGAAGAAGTCCAACAGCCCGAAACACATTGCCTTGTTGAAGAGAGATAAAGTACTTTCCACAATCAAGAAATAATTTGATTTCTCTTGCCTCAGTAGAAATATTACAAGTTAATAGTGGTTCCCTTGTTATAAACCACAATATTTCTATCATATCATGAAAGAATTCTAAAATACCTGTTAGACTGTCTTCCTATAAGGTGCCTATTTCCTCTGAATACAGTAAATTCACCTGGTGACAAAGAAGATTAGCTACTTCTTTTTGTATGCAGACAGAGAGAACTGTGATCTTTCTTTGCTTATAAAAACTTCTGGTAAGTACTGATAGACATCGAGCCCTTTTTTTTATTTGGCAACCCTGGCCCAGTTATTGGGAACTCCAAGTTCATAATCTGAGATTCTGTAGTCTTGTGATTTTACACATGCTAGGGTTTGGTAAATTGTTGAAGACTTCTTAAATAGAAGAGAAGGCACTGTTCTTTTCATTTGCAAGGAAACAGGAGGTATATTCAAAGAGGTTTTAGAGTACCTGCCATACTTGCTAAACTATTGGCTTTCTTTTTAAAACTGTCCACGAGGTTCTCTTTAGAAATAGGACAGACTATGGAGAATGTGGTATCTCCTTTCTATGGGTGAAAATCCCATAGAATAACACTTTGCAAAGAGACAAATCACCATTACCTTTTCCTGTGAGATGCAAATACTACAAACACATATAGGCTGGGCAAGATAATTTTAAAAACAGGTATAAAGCAATAAAGGCTACTGTGATATTCTAGATTACATGTGAAATGTTTAAAATAGTAAAGTAGAAAGTTCTCTACTTTTTAAAAGCTGCATGAGAATTTCCCTCCTGAACTGTAATCATGCCTCTTAAAATGTATATCAAAAGAAACTTTGCTAGATTCATAAGCAGGGCACAAGTGTAGACAAAACGATTTTTTAAAGAATGAGTCTAAACATATACTTTTATTACTTCTAGAAACACATTGTCATTAGACTTGAAGATAGCCAGTAGATTGAATCAAAATGTGATCTAATTATAGGCTATAATGATTAAAAACATCTGCAAAGAAATGGATCCATCCTATACTTCCCAAACTGCTCCTCCTCTGCTACAGATTTATGGCAGCCCAACTTCCAGCCAACAAGTTAGAGAATTAGGTGAGACATCATATTGGCTTTATTTTTAAAAATTAAGAATAATAAAAAAATGTGATACAAATGTTTTAGTGGATATTATTAGGGTATAAACTAATAAGTAAAGGCAGTTTCCTGATATCTAATATTGACACTTAGAAAATTATAAGTATCAAGATGCTCTTTCAACTACTATTTTCCAGATCTAGGACTTTTTAGTGGGTATAGTACCAAAAAAAATGTTGAGGAATACATACTTTTTTGAAAAAAATAATGAAATATGATTTATTTATTATGGAAGTTCTTATGTTTTCTGGGTGAAAAGTATTAATGAGCGGTAGCATTATCTGACAGTTAATGGACAGTGGAAATCATGTGTTGCAGGCAAACCATGCTCATGAGCAAACTAATATTCTCTCAACCCTCAAATGGACATGTGGATTATAAAATACTTTGAGACTCTGTCAGTAGACTTGACACATTCCATGAAAATTTTATAAGTGCTACATATTTTTTAAATTGTGTACTATAATTATAACATAGCCAATTATTAAATGTATAACCCTTTCTTCCATATCATTCCTCTCCCTTAAATCTAAAGGGTATATTATTTTCTTCATTTAGTCTTTTGGCTAAATATCCTGTTTATAAGTGCTTGAAATCCAGCCTGTCAGTTTCCCTTTAAAACCTACCATATTTTAAAGGACTTTAAACGATCCTAGACTATGGAGTACTACCTGATTTGGAACTTGCCTTCATCTCCTATTGACTGTATGACTTTGAGCAAGCTACTTAACTTTTCAGTACCTCAGTTTCCTCATCTGGAGGAATTGCATAATAATAAGTACCTAACCTCGATGGTTACTATGAGAATTAATGAGTTTCATACAGTCAATGTTGAGTTGTTTTTCAGAGTCTTTGGAAGTAGTTGAAAGCAGGTTAAACTTAATAGTTAAGCAGAGGTTTGGTCTCTTTGTTCAGCAAGTAATCTCCAGCTTTTATTTATAGGTTCTGACCCTATAAAATCAGTGGAGTAAAGCCCTGTTTTTATAACTGCCATCTTCCTGCCTCAGAGCCAAGATGAATTTACCCATTGGTTTTAGTTGTCGCCACATCTCTTTTCAGCTAGGTGCTACTAAGGGTAAAATATCAACTATTAAACTATTTCAGGCAGGTAAATGTTGAAAGGAGAGTTTGGTTGTTAAGTCAATAGCAGTGTGCCAGCTTGGTCTGCCTTTCAGAAAGATCACCATAGTAATAATGAGACCAATGAATAAGTAAAAAGTATAAAATATACATCTATGCAGAATCTCAGAACCCTTTCTCTAACACGTAAGTCATTAAAGGAAACTTGAGGCTTGCCTATATAATTCGGTATTTAAAAGGGAACCCATCACAGTTCTATGGGAGAAATATCCAGTTGAGAATTACTGACTTCCTTCAGATCAGATCAGATTTTTCTATACTCCATTTTGCACCCTCCCACTCCCCCAATCAGGGGAGAATTGGCAATGTCTAAAGATAATTTTGATGATTCCAACTGAGGGGCTCTCTAGCAGATAGAGGCCAGGAATACTGCTAAACATTCTACAGGACACAGAATAGCCATCTACCCCTCCAATTCCAACAGAGAATTATCTGGTCTAAAACATCAGTAGTGCTACTGTTAGGAAACACTGTACTAACCTGATGTCCTGAGTCACTGGCCTGAAACTACCAGCCACATCAACATTTAAGATACTCAGTGTGTAGACCCTAGAGGGAACTCTATTTCAAATATATAACCTGACAAATTGGGATACAGTGATAAGGAAAGAACTGGAAAAACAAATATTAATAGTTTTTTTTGGAAGCTAATTATGTCCAATATTACAAACAGATAGTTTTATATTACTGACCAACCAGACTAATGCTTTTTTTGAATTCCAACGGGTATAAAAATATGAAGTCATGGACTATGCAACAATATCCTGTTATGGAGATATCTTGAAATGGTTTATAAAAAGCAATGAATGCATCAAAAAAAATCCAGCCCAAATGAGTTATGAAAAGAAGTCATTTTTTTAGGACAGACTTTTTTTGTACGTAGCTTTTTCATATGTATCACAAACATTCATTTGTGGAGAATACAACACCACGCTTCTAACACCATTCTTCTCTGAAGACAAATCAGGCTAAAGCTAAGAGTTTCTGTACAAGAGTCATTTTCAGCTAAGGAATCACAACATAAGCTCTAGGGTAGGTGTGAAATTTATTTTTTAAAGAAGCCACAATTAATTCTGCAAACAGTTAACCCAGCACCTCTCCACTGTTAAAAAATATTGATTACCTATGAAAGGAAGAAAAATATAAAGGAAATTTGAAAATCAAGAAGATCAAACTTGTGAAAATTATTATAAATATGGCTAATTCAAATATGTACCATTTTATTTTTTTAAGGGTTTCCCTGTCAAAAGCAACACACATTTTCTTGATGAAAGAGAATGCCTGAAATTGATGTTCAGGAGAGCATTTGGATACTATCAGTGTGTGATGTACAGATTTACTAATCTCTGCAATTACCCTCCTGCTTTTGAATTTTACTTTGGTTAGTGGTACCAGGCATTACACTGTATTGAGTATCTGAGAAAAATTGGCTTTATCTCTTTCCATTTAGAACCCCAAGAAGTTGCTTCCCAGGCAGACACTATGGATCCATGTCTTATTGAGGGGGAAATGAGGTGAAATAACTGGCTTAGCCACACAGAGAATGGAAATTCAGTAATTTCTGAGATGTTAGTATGATTTATCCTCTTTTTCTCCATTTAAGTTTCTAGATTTAGTTCCAAAACATTTGCTTTTTCTACTTTCAGGGTAAGTTCTAGGGTCAGAGGGATGGGGATAGAGAGGGTAGAGATAGTTTTCATAGCAGTTCAATTAAAAACTGGTAGGTACCTCTTACCAAGAGACCACTACTAAGAATTATTTCTAGAACAAGGCATTCTGAGATGTTTGAAAAAGGAGAAAAATAAGAAGGAAGAACTGATGTTTTGGCACTGTGAAAGATTTAGTAAAAAAAAATCTGCTTACAATCTTGTTTTAGAGAAAAAGATAAATTTGTTTAAAATAACTGAATAACAATGAGAAACGATATAATTAAGCGTAAAAATGGGTGGTAGAAGCAAAATGCTGTGGGGCAGCTATGTCTCTTATTATCTTTTCCGACTCAGAGGAAAGAGCCAATGGGTCAAATGAAACCTACTCCAGTTTCTGATATTAGTTTCATAAGACAGCTATAATCCCATTACAAAGAACTTCAACAAACTGTTGACATTTTTTGTTGCCCTGTAGTTTATTGTCTCAAGTATTGCTTGAAATACCAGGCTACATGCAGAGATGTCTGCTCTCATGGTATTTGTTGACCTGCATTGGCTTAGGGTTAGCCTGAATAAATGGAGAGGAACAAACACTACGTGGTATCAGTTAGATTGTTTGTAAGTGGGCCCGCATTATTTTTACAATGTTTTATTCTGAAACTAAAGACTAGACATTTAAAGTAGGGCATTATCCTCGAATAATCCTGTTATTATATGAAACGGTAATATTTACTGAGTGCCTTTGTAGAGCCCAAAATGGGGATCTGCAGAGCAGGATTTGCAGTATATTTAATGGAGCTTAAAACTTCAGGGACCTTCATTTGCACAGACCCCTTCCAAGGCCCTGTACTTAACTTTGTAACTATAATTGTATATTCTTTTCCTTAAAGAGAGTCCCCATGTAGTTTTAAGCTTCTGGCAAAATTTTGATCCATCCTGGGTATCAAATAATCTTGATGGGATCAAACCTGCCAGTTCTAAAAGGCCAATTCTGAGAAGGATACAAAATACATTTTTATAGGGATAACATATCAATTATATCTTCCAAATGTATTCCTCTTGTTGTTGCTCCCTCCTCTGCCAATAAATAAATGCCAGTTTACCTTATCATTACAAGGTTATGAAACTCTCTTAAATAAAATCTCTCAGTTTAGTCACTGGAAATAACCTCAGTGTTTAAAAAATATGAGAAATTCAGAGGTAGAAAATAAGTTCTAAGAATGAAAAGGTATGTTAGAAAGACACAAAATTTTTTACTAGAACATCAATAATTATTATCCATAGCTAAGGGATACACGCATTTGAGAAAAGGAAAGGCATAGAAATTCTCTCAGTACAATTTACAGTAGTACCTACTGAAAAGTGTGGTCAGTTTTTGCAGAGTGTGGGAATTTTTGCCACTAGTAACACCACGTGTCTGTTTTTCTGGCTTCTGAAAACCCCAAATAAATTCTACGAGCACCTCTAAACCCCACCATGGAATTCTCACACTTCTGAGTAAGAAGTTCAGAACAGAATAAAAACTCTGGATGCGCTATGTCTGTAGTTTTTCCTATAATGTCTTGTCCCAGTTTCTGAAGAAAACTGAATAAAAATTGATTCAAGAAAAAAATGAATGAAATTATCCCAAATGGAATACTAAATTGAAAAATAATAGTTAAATTGTTCATAACCATTTCCTGTTAAATTTTTTTCTCTCTCTTAGAAATGGAGTAAGAATGCTTCAAATAAAAAACGTAAAACCCATCCCATCCCATAAAGAGCCAACTCATGTAAACAGGAAGCTTATTAAAAAGAGCTTTTCTTGGTTTCCTGGCAAAATCCAGTTTTATTTTGGTGGCAGCACCTATTAAGGAGAGGAATCATTTTGTGGGCAGGGTGAAAAACTAAACACTGCAAATCCATTAGGTACCTGCTGGATTAGAGTTCGTTGACTGACTTGTTGGCTACAGGGAACAAGGTAACTTTGAAAACCAAGGAACAGGCGACCAAGGAACAGTCCAGTCCTACCCTTCAGATGGTTAGTTTTCTTTGTCCAGGCATCACAAACCAAGTCAAGGTTTCAAAAGACCCAGCGGATGCCAGTACATATGAGTGCAAAGTGTCTCACATGCACACCTGACTATTCTCTCCTTCCCTTTACATTTAAATCCTGTTTTATTGGCTTCTCTGCTTTTCCTTTCCTGGTACCATTGTAGCATAATTAAAAGAATATGGGTTTTGGAATCTGAAAATATGTTTTCTAGTCCAGGCTTTGCCAAATACTGTGACATGTTGCCTTCTTGAGCCATCATTTACTGGTATGTAGAATGGTACTAACAATTCTTCCTTAATCAGCTCAAGTTTCTCAGAACATGGGTAAGCATCACCTGCCTCAGAATCACCTGAGGTGAAAATACAGATTTCAAGGGCCCTCTCTTTACTTATTAAATTAGAATCTTCATGGGCGAGAAAGTCTTGAACTCCAAATACTACACTCACTTTCAAGTGATTTTTGTATACACAAAAATTTTAGAACCACATCCTAACTTGTCTTGTGTCAGGATTAAATAAAATCCCATAGGTGAAACTTATCTGTAAACTGCATACCAAGACATGCTTAGCTGCTCTCATTAGTGTTATTTTCCAGATAGCTCTAAGCACCAAAGTAAAGACACAGACCATTTTCCCAAAGATCTCTCTTCCAGCCGATCCTTGCTCTGCCAACCTTTCACTCCACCTTCAGGCAGGCAGGGTAGGTTCAGTGGGGGTTGGGATAGAGCTGAGAGAGCTATGACACAGGCCGAACTTCTGTAGCATTTCATTTATGTGACTGTACCTGCCCCACAGGGTGATATAAGGATTAATTCCTATTTGGTAATTTACTGTGTGTAAAAAGCCTTGAGCCTCTTGGAGGAAAGTGCCATATAAATGTAAAATAATTATTATAATAATAATAACCTCAACTATTTAACTGATCAGTGAATTAGCCAGAAGATTTAGGCTGCCGAGGGACAAGGCTGAAACCATTATAGGGAGAAATACTTTACATCATCATATCTCATAACTGTTATCACAAAAAGGGGAAACAAAGGGTGAAAATTAAGATAAATCCATGTTCTCAACTGATTTAAATGACAGATGATCACTAGTAATGTTTCATGAAAGCCAGGAAATGCAAAAATGACAGCTGCATTGTAATTCTAACTGAGCCACATGTCCTGAGGTTTTATACACTTTGGTCTTTTATTTGTAGGGAAAATATCTCATCAGTGCAACATCTAAAATTTAGCATTATGAAAGCACTTGACTATGCTTTTGCTCAGCTGAAACATGTTCATAATTTACCCTTATTTGTAGGTAATGCTTTTTCTATCTGGAAAGTATTCTTATTCTATGAAGTTTCAGGTAATATTTGAATCAGTTGTTTATAATCAACTTGATTCCCCACATACACAGCCTAAGAAAGCGAGGGTGTATTTCTAGATCTGTACTTAGGAAATTAAAATGTATAGGAGATAACTTTTCTTCCCAGGATGAAAATACTGTGGTACATAAACTCACATGAGCTCAACTCTCCTCAGCTCTTGCATTATTTGTTTTATTTATTTATTAGATTCATGGAGATCATTCTACCAAAAGCTCAAGGGGCTGAACCCAAAACTTTCAGATACCGAACATGATTCACTTCTTAAACCACAAAAAGCAAAAGAAAAGGCTATAGAAATCTTAATGGGCAAGCTCCAGATGCTCAAAAGCAATTGTTTAGTTACTCTACTCAGTTATGCATCATTCAAAACACTTTCTAACAATCGGACAAGAAAGGTTCTTTTGTGAAGAACAGGCTTAGGGGCCTTGGACAAGTTTTAATTCTAGTTGTTTCATAGCTCACATACAAAATAGTTTTGGTGCATATATAAAGAGGTGGTGGACTTACATGCAATAAAGTTTGCAGATGAGTATTTTGAAAGGGAAAGAAAAAAAAAACGAGGAGGAATGAGTATGTGGTACCTTGTTCCAGTTTTAATTACTAACTTCTAGCCTCAAAGATTTACATTTTTAAAAATCCAATACTGAGTAAAACCAGGTGTAAACTAAGATGAATGAGTACCAGAAAATAAAATCAATCAGTAGAACTCAAATTATCTTGTAAAATCTGAAATTAAGCTTTAACCTGTCTATAAGGGAGGGTGATGAATGAATGAAGTAAAACATCAAAGAGGCAGAGTTGTAACTGATTTTCTTTGCATGAAGTAGTAAATATTAGAAATGTCCTTTGATTTATGGAAAACTGACATGGAATACATGATACCCAACACAAAAATATTCCAAATGTGATGTGTGTTTAAACATATATCTCCACACACGCACGCACACACACATACACACGTCAAAAATATGGGTGTTCTCATATAGCTTTCTGGCTTCAAAGGGCCTCTGCAAAGAACAGAAGAAAAAGGGTATCCAATAAACTGTTTATGCTGGGGTCACTAGTAAAGAGCAAATCCAGTCAACTGTTGCCATAATAATTTCTATTATAAGCATTTTAAAAATCCATCTTTCTTTGACAGATATTTTTTCTTCTGTGTAGCTAATACCATACCCAGTTCCCTGGTCTTCTAGCAGCATTGGAATTTCTTGCCCTTGTATCAAAAGCCCAGCTGTATTCACCAAAGTGGAAAAACTGACAGCATTGTCTGAAAGACACAGCTTGGTATAATTGCTCCTTGTATTTCCCCTGTCAATGAATATTATCATATTCTACTTTTGGGGGGTATTTCTACACACTTAGCCACTAAACACATTACTGTTCCTTTAATGGAACAGACTAAATGTGACAGTGCAAGCTGCGGCTTAGCATTCCCAACATTCTGTTTTAAAGCCTTTGTGTGCATATTTTTAAAAATAATATTGCTTTACATGCCCAGAAGAAGTAAAAAGACATTTTTTACTTGACATTACTGTTTTCTTAAGGAGGCTAAAAGAAATATCAATGGAAAGGCACAAAGAAAAAGAAATCACATAAGGCTACCAAACATACTCTCTTACTGAATTTCCTTCACCTAAATATACAAGGGAATGTTGACGTCATAATGTATTTTCTTTTCCTATGATGTTAGGCTAAACGTAGAAAAATCAAGGTTTAAGTGTTCTAATGATCCACACCTTTGATATATTAGCTTCTCTTTAAATTTTAAATGCTAACTCATTAAGAAGGAAATAAATTCAAAATATTTCAGCCATCAATAACAACAGCAGGAGCAAAAATAACAACGATATTAATATTAGCTAACATTCATTGAACTTTTAGATGCCCTAGACCTCATCGTAATCACATGTATTAACTAATTAAATCTTCATTACTCTATCAGGTAATACTGTTATGACTCCCATTTTATTGATGAGGTAATGGAGGCACAGAGAGACAAGAAACTTGTCCAAGATAACACAGTCAATAAGTAGAGGAGGCAGGACTCAAACCTAAGGAGCCAGACTCTGCTATAGGATGAACATTTTGGTCCCTGAAGGCCCAATCCTCCTTACTACCCCAACCTCTTCCCCAGATGATCAGCTCAGTGTTCACTTTCTCTTCTCAACACTTACACGTTCATTTGAATATAGCCTGTTTTGGGTAATGGAATGAAAACTCAGGCTCTGGAGTCTGATATGAGTGTTTCATGCCAGATGTCGGTAGAGCTTAACTCGTCTGTGCCTCACTTTCCTCCTATGTAAAACAGGAATCATAATAGCAATTTCATGTAGTTGTTGTGAGAGTTAAATAGGATAATGCACGTGAGAGCTCAACGGAAGGTCAATGTTTAATAAATGTTAACTTTATTAGTACTGATTTCTATCTCTTAATACATAGGATCCCTTTCCCCAATTAGAATGTATTTCTTTTCAGAGAGATTATCAATATGAACCTTTGTTGTCTTGTGTAGGGCTTCCCAGATGTTTAATATGTTGTTGAATTCTGAGATGTCCTAGGTGCCACTTTAAGTAATACTTACATTTATATATAATATTATAAATAATTTAATATTTATACCAATATCTGAAATTTAGCGAGCACTTCCTATGTGCCAGGAACTTGGCCAAGGGCATTATGGCATTATCTCATGTAATTCTCCCTATAAGCCTCTGAACTAGAGGACTTTCGTAATTCCCAATTTACAAAGGAAGAAACTGAGGCTCATGGAGGCAACTCAGCTAATAAGTGTTGAAAATGTAAGCACAGCCCCAAACCATGTGCTAAAGAATGAATCCAAGGTAGGTATCCAATAAATATCTGGTCTTGATGATAAATCAATTAACTTCTTTATTATTTCTGTTACCAGAAACCTCGTGCTTACAACAAACTGATGTGGCCTAGTTGATAATCATTCATTCATTAGTTAACTCTTAAAAGGAGATTATTGTGTGTCAGATACATGCCAAATATTGGAAATTAAAAAAAAATAGGGATCTAAAACTTTTTCATTAAAAGCAAATAATGATTTAATGTTATTTCACTTACCATCATTTTCTATGTCTACTCTTACAGAAATCAAACTTCTTCCTTTCCTTGCCTACTCTTTTTTATTCTTTCCTTTAAGCTCAAATTTTACAGTATTAAACTTACACAGATTTTTGCCCATAAGAAGCTTATATGTCAAGGCAAGGAACCATTTTAATTATATTTACTCTTCAATTTGAGTATATTTCTTTTTCATACCTGACAAAGACTTTTGAAGTGACTAAAGAAAGGCAAAGCAACCTGATTTAAAAAAAAAAAAATCTTTCATGTACAATCTTTTGTCTGTAATACTCTCATAATAGCTTAGAAATTTTAAAAGAAGGTTTTAGCTGGTTTTGTTCTTTTCAAATTGGCAAAATTTGATTTTTTTTCTTGGATTGGCTTTAAAAATCTACAAACAAGAAAATAAGAACATATTTCACTAAAAATACACTCTTCATTGGTGTCTTGGCATCATCAATGAATATCAGCATCATTGAAAACTGTGTCCATTCCTTTCTAAAAATAATTTAAAAATGCACAGATAGAACTCACACAAAATCAATCCTAGTGTATTAAGGACAGAAAAAGTGGAAGGGCAATGGGAGACCATTGCTGTAAGCAATTCTCTAGTCAACTACAACATCTTGTTAATATTTCCTTCATATTCACACTGAAGGTGTGGGTGCCATTTTGTCTGTGATTTTAAACAATATCTATTTTAGGGTTTGAAGTGAGTAATTCCAAAGTTAGTAGTTTTTAGGTACACTTTGTAGAATCATTACTTATATACATATTATATGTGATTTTAAGTTGTATTGAGTTGATAATTTCAAAAGGAGGGACTTTCAATGAATGAAAATTCTCCTGAAATTCTGTCATTAAATGGCTCAATTATGTGGAATTATTTACTAGGTAATACTAAAGAAGACTATTTTGTATTTATCTAGAATGCATGAGCATAAGAATGACACCAGAAAGTTAGCATAATTTATTACTTCATTAAAGATCTATTTATTGTGCATCTACTATGCACCAGGTATTACAATAGACAATGAAAATGCAAAGAATGATAAACTTGGTCTGAAAATAGTAAAGACTGGGGAAGATGGAGCTGGTGAGAGAGAACAGAGATGAGATGATAGCGTGATTATAATCATAACTGCCATGAGCTGAGGGCCTATCTAGGCAATGTACTAGGTGTTTTACAGGAACTACTTCACATCAGCCCTGGAGGATAGGATCATAATCTTTGTTTCACAGATGATAAAACCAAAGAGTTGAATGATAATAAAGGACTTTGCAATGATACAGAACAAAGTTTAGATTTCATTTTATAAGTACTGAGGAAGCATTTTCAAGATGAGGAATGGTATGACTCAATTTTTATTTTAGAAAGGTAACTCTGATGTTGCATTAATTTTAGATACAGTGGCAATTTCACCAGCTAAAATGTCCACCCTACAAGGAGATGATTTTTGGGTAGAATTGCGCAATTATCTAACTGATCCAGAGTTCATTAGTGATGAAGTCTGACATGAATTAAGTAATATCTGCTTCTAGAAAACACAGCTTGGATCATGTTACTGTTCTCTATGTTTTTTTAAATGTACCTTTAATGATTCCCATAACTAACCAATAGAACTTCATACTGGAGACATCCATGATTTGCTCTTGGAAACTACATTGCCTCATCTCTCATTAATTTCCATTATGCCCTAGTGTTGAAACACACCAGACATTATCGTAGCTTCATGCTTCAGTTTTCCTGATATTCCTTCAGCCTGATTGCCTTATTCTATTGTTCCACTAGGTGAGAACCTCATTCATTCTCCAACATTGACTTGAAAGGTCAGTTCTTTCCTAAAGTTTTCCTCCTCACTCACCTTACAATCAGTTACTTTCTCTGATTTCACACAGTGCCTTGCCTGTTCTTCTACAACAGCATCTATTTCATTCTGCTTTATATTGAAGGTTTTATTTATATTTCATTCTGCTTTATTTGTTTCCATGTCTATCTCCTTCTAGAATCTAGATGGTTAACAGCCTGAGGTACTGGCCTGAGCTCTTTTATCTAAGTTTTACAAACAAAAAGAAGCACAATGCATTGATATATTTGGTCAAGTAATGATATGATATCCAAATGCTACACTGTCATAACCAATGCTCAATAACTATTAGATGAATAAGATAGTTTCATTCATTCAATCATTCTCTCCTTACTTTTTCACTCATTTAATAATTTTGTATGCTCACAGAAGGAACTAAAGACTGCTTTATAAAATGTGGGTCTTTTGCACTTTTAAAAAACAATTGAGAATATTATAGGGGTACAAATGTTTTGGTTACATGAATTGCTTTTGTACAGTTTAAGTTAAAGTTGTAAGTGTGTCCATCACTCAGATAGTGTGCATTGTACCTGTTAGATGTGAATTTACCCAGGCCCCTCCTCCCCTCTCCCACCTTCTTGATTTCCATTGAGTTATACTACATGAGTGTTGATAGATCAGTTCTAATTTAATAGTGAGTATATGTGGTGTTTGTTTTTCCATTCTTGCGATACTTCACTCAGAAGAATGGTTTCCAGTTCCATCCAGGTTGTTACAAAGGGTATTAGTTCACCTTTTTATGGCTGAGTAGTACTCCATGGTATACATATACCACATTTTGTTAATCCATTCATGTATTTATGGGCATTTAGGTTGATTCCATATCTTTGCAATCATGAATTGTGTTGTAATAAACATTTGAGTGCAAGTGTCTTTTTGATAAAATTACTTTTTTCCCTTTGGGTAAATACCCAATAATGAGATTGCTGGATCAAATGGTAGGTCTACTTTTAGTCCTTTGAGTATCTCCATACTACTTTCCATAGAGGTTGTACTAGTTCATAGTCCCACCAACAGTGTATAAGTGTTCCTTCCTCTCCATGCCAGCATCTGTTGTTTAGGGACTTTTTGATAAAAGCCATTCTCACTGGAGTTAGATGATATTGCATTGTGGTTTTGATTTGCATTTCTCTGATGATTAGAGATGTTGAGCATTTTTTCTTATGCCTATTGGCCATTAGTCTGTCTTCTTTTGAGAAGCTTTTGTTCATGTCTTTTGTCCACTTTTTAATGAGGTTGTTTGATTTTTTTCTTGCTGATTTGCTTGAGTTCTTTTTAGATTCTGGTTATTAGACCTTTATCGGATGTATAAAATGCAAATATTTTCTCCCGTTTCTGTAGGTTGTCTATTTGCTCTATTGATTGTTTCCTTGTCTGTGCAGAAGCTTTTTAATTTGATCAGGTCCCATTTATTTATTTTTGTTGTTGCCATGATTGCCTTTGAGGTCTTCTTCATAAATACTTTGCCTAGGCTGGTATCTATAAGAGTTTCTCCAGTGTTTTCTTCTAGAATTCTTATGGTTTCATGCCTTAGGTTTAAGTCTGTTACTCATCATGAATTAATTTTTATGAGTGGTGAGAAGTATGCATCCTGTTTTAGTCTTCTACGTGTGGCTATCCAATTTTCCTAGCACCATTTATTGAATAGGGATTCTTTTCCCCAGTGTATGTTTCTGTCTGCTTTGTAAGATAAAAATGTTTTCTGTTCATATGAATAAAAACCTTTTACAAAGCAATGTGATAAGAAAGAGAAATCTATTACATGATAATGACTGTTCTGAATCAAAGAAATGATGGGTACATTTACAGAGTACAGACCATGCTAGAGTCAGGAAAACTGATAAACTGTAGAAAGTTGAATGATAAGTATTGAGTACTTAGCAACACTGCCTCCAGATAGTCTTTAGGTATTTATTGACTGTCTTACACTAAGGTATGAGTGCTTGTGGTAATGTCAAAAGTATATGAATTACCTACCCAGACATATTAGTTGTTAAAACAAATAAAACAATAATAGAAGTACAAGGGAAAAAAAATTAACATTTGCAAAGCCATTTATGGTCTAGGTAAGTTAGTAGACTCCTAACATATATTATCTTATTTAAATTCTCATAAAAACCCTAAGATGGCTAGTATTTACCCATTTTAAATAAAAATATAACTGAGTAAGAATTTTATGAATTATGTATTCATAATAAATAAATTTTATAAATTATGTAGGCATAAATGAGTGGCTACATTTTCAGAGGCTATATTATTAGAGGGCTGAGGAGCCAGGTTTAAAAAATTTAAAATCCTTGGTATTACATTGTCTCTTCTTAGTACCCACTTTTAGACCAAAGAAGCTAAAATCGAAGTGAATTTGTATTTTTATAGGAGGATTAATAGAGTAGTGGGACTTTAATCTAGGCAGTGAAAGATAGAAAATAATAGCTAATGTTTATCAAGTCCTACTATTCTAAACATTTTGCATGTATTCACTTATTTAATTCTTACAATAATCTTTTGGAGGTGAGTGCTATTATTATTATCATTATTACTTTACAGTAGAAAAACAGAGTCAAAGAGAAGATAAACTTTTTGCAAAGTCACCAAGTTCATTAGCAGCTGTGTAGCTGGACTTCACAGACTACAGCAGAGTTTAACCACCATACTATATTGTCTCATTAGGTTGAATGGTTATTAAATGAGATGGCTTAGATAAAATTCTAAACACATGGCATGGCACAGAGTAGGGCTTCATTGATGTTGGTTACTTCTCTCTTTTTCTTCAACCTCTAAAAGTCTATAATAAAAATACTTTATTTTTAAAGTATATTCTGCTGTTTAAAGGCTTCATAACATCTGATTTAAATTTCACAAAAATAGGATAGTCAATGTGGAATATAATAAGCTGGTACTAAAAAGATATTGAAAATTATTTAAAGCATAGAATGTTACTCAAAACACAGATTTAAGTGACAAAAGTTAGGATATGAAATAGTGTTCAGAGTGTTTTACCGAAAAAAAAAAGGTTATATATGCACAGAAAATAAATTATTAGAAAAGTATATCCCTTTCCAAGTTTGAAGGTAAATTATCTGTAGAAGATTGTGGGTAATTTTAATTGTTCTCTTGTAGTTTATTCTATACACAGTATTCTACAATGCCTATGTGTGCTTTCCATAATAAGAAAAAGTGAAAAAGAATTCTTGAGACAGGTAACATTCTTATTTTAGAGATGATAATATACTGATGGGGAAAAATCAGAATTGTGTGAGATTTCACCTTAATTAGTGATGGAGCTTCAGTAGAATTCAAGCTCTTCATTTTTAACCTAGTGTGTTTTCTTTGGCCTCTATTTTCTATTTTGTGGTTACCATGATTGATGAATTCAAAGGTAATCTATGAAGACAACTTCTGCAGGTGGTTAGAGAGACTGCGGTTGCAAAGGTGCTATCAGCCTCTACCAAAAAAGTCCCTTATACCACATCAGGCTTCTTCAGTTGTTTATTTAAGCCATTTGTTTTTGAGTCCAAAACGAATACTACGTGTGGTAGGTCAGATTGTTTTCCCTAATTCTCCACTTCCTCACTATAATAGAACTTTACATTCATATACCTTGCCATACATATAATGTTACTGTAATTCTCAGAGCATATGTTAGTATGTGTCGGGGGGTATATATTCCCATCTCTTGACTTTGAGTTTGGTTGAGTGACTTGTTTTAACCAATGAGATATTCTCAGATGTGACATGAGCAGAGACTTGAGATACTTTTTTGGGGGAAAGACTCTGTAATTGTGAATAGTTTATCTTCCCAAATTAAAGGTTGATAAACTTTTCTAAAGGGAGGGAAATATTTTTTTGCACAGAGAAAAATAGCTAGCATCTCCTTCTGTACTCATCTGGGGCCAAAATAAACTACTTGGAAAATGAAAGTGCCTTTTCCTGGAGCATTCTTCATCCTTTACCTTCTTTAGTCCAGACTGGGACATTGGATAAAAATGAGGAGGCTTGTGATGTTAGGGTGATTGTCATGGTCATTGCACCCCCCAAATAACCTTTACATATCGATGTTTTGGACATTGAGATGCACAGAGTTTTGAACTTTCCATCTCATTGCCATTTGTATTCTGCAGCCTCATTAATCTCTCTCCTGGAAGGTGGACTCTGTCCCAGTGCTGATTATGGATAGAGTGGGTCTTATATATCTATCTAGGAAACTGGCACCAACAAGATTTCACCATGTGTCATTGCAGGTTAGTCTCACACAATGACAAAAACAAATATCATAAAATGAGAGTCAATTAAAAGTCTGTTGAATTCAATCGGATACTTCAAATGGTGGCAGATACTGCCACCACACCTACAGTATAACTTTGAAGTCCTCAATCTGTTTTCCCCACCTTGATGTACAGGAAAGATATTTAGATGATAACACATTCTCATGGGTTTAACCAAGGGTTATTTGAAATTTATGGAGTACAAACTAATATATTACCCATTTTCTCCTATTTTAAAAACATGTTAGAAAACACAAGTGTCTGAGTGTACCTTTATTATAGGAACAATTCTGTGTGTGTTTTAATTTCATTTTTAAAACTGTAAATCACATACCTACACTTCAGAAATCTAGTAATAACAAATTTGTTGTAAAACATTTCACACTTGACTGAAACACAACAGTATTTCTTATTATTGGCAAAAAAGTTTCTGGTGTGAACAATGCATTTATTCACTCATTCACCAAACATTGAGCACCTACTATGTGCTAGGGCAGTACTAGGTTTAGGAGGCCACAGGTGAATAAAACAATGTCTCTCACTCCAAATGTTATAATCTATTGAAGTGAAGTATTGGGCTTATATCTAGCTTTGGAAACTAAGCTATGAATGGGTAATAATTCACGGGAGGTAGTAAACAGTAGAGAAGAAGACGCTGTGAATCGATTGATGCAACGAAACCAACCTGAGTATCTGGCTGATTTTAGCTTCCTTCCAAGGAAAAGTCTGAGACAAGGACTTGGGTGCAAGCAGTAATCTGGAGGGTGATCGCAGAAGGCAGGGGTGAGTGAATGGGAAAACAGAGAGGTAGAAAAGGCAATAATAAGGGTGGGTCAGTGAGTCCACCCATGTGGCAACTGAGGCTAAATTCTTCCAGGATCTCTGAGATTTGTACAAAAAGCCTCTAGAGGTAGCCATCAGAAAGAAATGGAGGCTGGAACATTTTTTTTCCAGCTCTCTTCCTCCTTTGAGAGCTGCCTCCAGGGCATTAAGCTCCACTCCTCTCTCCCTCCCTCGATTCAGTGTAGAGGTATTGAGCTCTTCCAGCATTGGAAAAGGTCCTGGGGCAGAACGTGGAGAAATATACTTGAGGTGGGAGTCTGGGCTAGCAGAGAACAGCTTCAGGTACAGCTGAAATCAGAGATGACCTGAGGAACTATGACAGGAGTGCCAGGCATAGCTGCTAGAGTAGCCTATAAAGACTTGTGGGGCATAATACACTGTGCAGGCTGATCTAGCATCTTCCAAAGGATAGTCTGGAAAAGTCAGACTGCATCTTCTTTACTAGATATATTCCACACAAGGTGTCGCTGACTGCTGCAAGAAGTCAAACTTTGAGAGAGTAAATCCTAACATTGTCTAGACAAGAAATAGAAAAATGGGTGTTTTGTTAATAGGCTTCCTGATTCTCAGGCTATGATGTCAAGATTAGGCTTTTAGCAGTTCTTATGAAAATTCTGACACTTACTCACCAATTATTATCCTCTAGATATGTATTGATTTTCCCATGTTTCAGGGAAAAAATGGTTAAACTACTACTTTACAGAGCTTTTCCAAAAATGGTGATGCATTTGTGCAGCATTTTGCCATGATTGGGTCTATTGAAAAATTTTTTAACATTCTGAATTTTTTAACGACTTTTGTTTTATTTGGTTTGCATATATTTTTGTTTTTATTAAAGTAGAGAAGAAGCTGGAAAAGGTTAAGGGTTGCACCTAAATGTATTAAGCTTGAAGGCTTTGAACACAAATGAGTCAAATTTATAGAAAGTTATTAAGACCTTTAAGCTTCTACAAACATTTCATCATTGCTGACAATATCTACCTACTTTAGTTAACCCAGCCAAAGCAGCTCCTGCGTTGGGAAAGGATGACGGTGACTTTATTTTGCAACTCATCAAGCAGCAAAGGAGTTTTCTGGAGAATGTTGGTTTGGGGGCTCTGAGCATAAGGATAAACAACAGATACTTTTATGGTTCCAGGAGAAGAGTTGATAAAGCCCCCATTCCTCTCCCATCATGTATTAGGACTGTATTCCTAATACCCCGGATGTGGTGATAGCAGTGGTGGGCAGGTTAGGGTTCCCTACATGAACAAATGTGGCTTTCCTTTGACAAGGAGTGGGCAAGCCTTAAAAAGAGAAAAACTGTTCGGAAAATATAAAGCACCTCAGGGACTATTTAAAAGGCTGTATCAGTGAGTTCTATCCTGAGATACTGAATCCAGTTGTACAGAAACCAAATGTCAATATTTACAAAGTTCTTCCCGTCTTATATTCCTTTTTCTTTTATGCTTTTTCTACCTCTTTTTCTTCCTCCCTATTCCCCTGATCCTCTACTTCACTCTCTTTCCCATTTGCTCTCATTTCCCAATTCTCCCCATCCCCATTAGTTAGTCCAAAATCTGTTCATCCTGCAATAGGCTTCACTGATGGAAAAGAAAGGGCCCAAAACAAAGCCACCATCCAAGACAAGGAACCCCAGAGGGTGGTGAATGGTGACTGGGGCAGAGCCCGCGGACTGAGAGCGTTCACTGCTCTGAAGGCTCCTAGCCCGAAGAGTGATTAGGCTTCGGCAGGCTTGATAGCTGTATCAAGCCTCGTGATTTCAAAGCTTTCATGGGCTGACAAGGACTTGCTAATTTCAAACTTTCTAACCAATTACAATCACAAAGGACTCAGGACAATAAATCAGTGAGCAAAATGAAACTGCTGGAGTGAAGCAGCCCTCCGCAGGTTTTACTCTTGTAGCTCTGCCATGCAATGTGCAGCTGGGACTCTGCTTCAGTAAGTAAATAAAAATACATTATAAAATACAAACATGCACAATGGATCCCACTTGCTGCCTTGTTCCCAGTAGAGGGGTATGTAGGAACCCTGTCTTGCATTCAGCCCATTAATTTCTGATGGTGTTAATTAAAAACTTTTGATGCTGGTTTGAATGGAAAATACCTCAGTGTTTCCTTTATTGAAACACCAAGTTCCAAGTCTTGGATTATTAGGTTAAGCTCTGTCAGTAGTGAGACCAACATAAATGCTTTTCATACCATCTGTTTTGACAAAAAAAGAATAGTAATAATAATAATAAATAAGTGAAAAGGAGGAAGAGAAACTGTTTAGGTTGAAAACTGCCTTTTCTCAATCTGTTTTTTTAAGGAATAAATTGAAAATCCAGGTCTCTGAATGTAGAACATATGATTTTTTAAAAAATCTTTTTTTTAAATCTTTACAGAACATTCAAATCACCCAATGTTCCAGGACCTGAATTTTTTATATTTTGAAATGAAGAAAGCTGCTTAAAATAAGTGAATCAGCTGCGAAGTGATTTCTCTCTGTCTTTTCCTCTACTCTCTCTTTCAAAAGGCTGAAAAAAATGCTTAAAATGGTATATGCAATTGATATGTGCGGCTTAAGGAGCTTAATATAATTACTGAGGACTCAGACTTTCTATTTAAAAATAAGATAGGATGGGGTAATAGAAACTCTGAGTGGTGACTATTCATCCCTCGTGAGGTGTGGGAAATGTTTCCAAATGTTTAATCCACTGAACAAGGTAAGCAGTGCAAAGCAGTTATTCGCAGATTCCTCTGCCCTCCTGAAAACCTAGGGAAGCCTCCGAAATCCAGAGAGAAATGTAAGAGGATGGTGTGAGAGATGCTGTGCGGGAAACGAGCAAATGAAACATCCATCGCTGCAATCCAATGCTTTTATGAAACAGTAAGCAAACCACCGAAACATTCTGCTTGGTTTTTAAGACTTTATTCCAATCTTATTTTTCAATCATTCTTCCCTTTTGTATGAGGGCCTGAAGTCTTGAGCACCTGTTCCAAGAGGCCCCACCATGTCATTTCACAGATGCCCTTTCCTCTTTTGTGTTTTAATATATCTTTCTCTGTTACTTTTCATTTCCCGACCTGTTTATTCACACTCTCTTCAATGTCATCTGAATCCTTGAAAGACCACAAGATTTTCCTTTTATTTCCCCTAAAGGTCTTTACCATTCTTATCCTTGTTTTGATCTACGTATCTCTAGCAAGAATGAAGTTCTCCATAAAGGCTAAGCATTTTGGCAGGTCTCTTTTCCTTCCCTCCCTAACTGCAGGCTGCACTGACCTCACCCTCTTGGATCAGTCTGTAGAACTGGCCTCCAAACCTAATGTGACATGATAGTGATCCTTCCACAACAACAGCAACAACAACAACAACAAAACTTCACCGTAAAGCATGTAAGAAGTCTATGCAGAGTGATAAAACTAAAACTCCATAAGGAAAATAGGCCTGAGCAAATCACAACATGCATCTATTTGTTCACAAAATTTATGAATTTTCCCCAGAGTAAATTGATAGGTGATATTGTCTACAAAGAACTAGTGAATGTAAATTAACTAACAGATATGTAGCAAATGAATGCATTTAAAGATGATTTCCAGCTGAAATGATTTTCTTTCCTAGAGACCAAGTTTTTGTTAAACTTAATCCTTACTCTCTTCCCTTTCCAGCAGCAGAAACATCTGGTCGGTTTTAGATTCCCCTTGGATTTCCAACTTCAAAGGGAATTATAAAGAATAACAAATTCATGTACCGGCACTAAAAAAAATTAGAGCAGCAGGAGAGAATGGTAAAATTGTCCTCATTTGACTGCTAGTGACAGGCACCACAGGCAGAAATATAAGAAAAGACAAAGGCAAGATCACCAGTTGACAATCAGAGTTCTTGCAAGGGTCTGAATCTTTTGGCTACATGCAAATATGCAAAGGGCCCTTAGCAAGCCATAAGGACATTTCTCCTTGCTTTAAATAAATAAATAAGTAAAGAAATAAATACAAGGAGCTGAAAGGTAAGAAAAAGAAATGGGTTCACACTTACCTGTCACATAGTTTGTTGAAATAATAATAAATAAATCAATAAAAGTCTGTGAAAAGAATGACCTGGAGACAATCTTAAACATTCACTTAGCCTGTGGGTTTTTATTCAATCTGGAGAAAACTGTGTGAATTCTGATTGTACAAAGTGCTCCCACCAGAAGTAACACAGGCTCTTAAGGGTCCACTAGGCCCATCATGACCCCAGAAAAGTCTGGATTTCCAAAGGTCTCAAAAGTAGTTTCTGTTTCTTCCTTGCTTTGGATTTTTATTATCAACGGATGTAACCAGAAATCAAAGTCTTCCTGGAGTGGAAGAACGGGGTTTGAATAAACTATTGATATTTGTAATTGTGTCAAGTTGTGTTTGACATCACTTTATAGAACTGGACTTATTCTTCCCCTCTATCATTTTCTTAGCAAAACTGAAACACACTCACTAGAGTATAGGTCTTTATACAATTAGAAACGAAAAAATGAGAACAGAGTAAGTACAATTTTGCCATTGTAATTACCTATTACAGACAAACTTTCTTCTTTCCTGTTTTGTGTGCAATGTGTACAACAATAAAAATAAACAAAGCCATGATTAACCAATCAACTTGTTTGTGGACCAAAGAGAGAAATGGTTAAAGGCTAAGATGTCTTTCAATAATTAATTATAAGAGTCTTTAAACTTAGTATTCAGAGGTTACAAATCTCCACACCACAAATACATTAGGTTGATTCCAGAGTGGCCACCAAATACCCAGAAAGCAAATTACTTTTGACCAAAAGGTATACATCAACAGCACGTTAGGAATATTTTCATAGAGGAAGATAGAACATACAGAATCAGTTCTCCATGGGTCCTAGCAGGGTTTCCTAATGGAGCAGACTCCATAAGACCATCTCCATAGCATATCCTTTCTATCACAGGCTCTAGGTAAGAAGGAAGTAATCTCTACCTAAGGGTAGAAAAAAATGAAGGTTTCTCCTCAGCATTTCCAACCTGAAAGGACTGAGCTGGTTACAGAATCACCACCTTGAATGTTTTTGCCTTGAATGGGGTTTTCATCCTTCCCTCACCATTCCAGGTGAAGCAGGATCACCGAGGTTATCCCAGTAAGAGAATGCCACAATTCCCATCCTTTTGGTAATTGTGCATGATCGTGTGTTATGTGTCCAATAAACTTTATCCAGAAAACATGCCACCCTCATGAAACAGGGATCTGATGATCTGAACTAATCACTTTTTTAAAAATTTTGTGGCTATCAGCATCATTAGGTCTGAAACGAAAATCCTGGCTTGGTGGGGGTATTTATAAAGAATTCCCTGCCCTCTATAAGCAGAATCATCCAACCACAATTCTGAACTTACCTAGGGGGAAGGAGGTAGAATGTGTAGAATACTATTTTAAGAAATCTTTCATAGCTGGAAGGATACATGAGGTCACAGAGGTAACAACAATTCAATAAACGACTGGAGCCAAAAAGGCCAAGCATAAGGAAACTCCAAGCATAAGAAAACTGGGGTGCTCGTACACACACCAAGAAGCAAACACTATTAATAATAATAAAAATAAGTAGTATAGCTATTATAATGATGGGGCATGGATAGTTCACTTGGGTGTAGTATATAATACACAAGCTAGAAAAAACCACAGATAAACTTATGTTTCTCTTTAAAAGGCAGTTTATATTCTAGGTTTATATGGCCTGAGGCACAGAATCCGATATCATGTGTAAAAAAGACGTGAAGAAAGGCTTATACTTTTATCTTAGATGTTGTGTTGTGAGATCAATGTTAAAATAACTATGAAAAGGTTAGTTTTTAAATATGAGTATTATAGGTTATGGTAAAACATCCTTGCAGATTTAAAATAATAGAGTGGCTAGTTTCTACCTATCTTTCCCTGTCATACCTGGCTTAGCCAAGACATCAGATACATTTCTAACCTTTTGCTGACATTTTAATGATGGTGATGCCAGGCCAGGGTAAAGGAGAAACAGAAATGATCAGAAGGTTGAGGGAAGAAAAAGAAATGGAAAAGAAAAAAAGAGTTTACATTGTTTGCACCATCCAGTCTGGCAAATTTTACAGATGCTCTCTGTTTGCTTGGGATAGTTTATTGCTTATGTTATTACTTTTTTTTTTCCCATGTGCTTTGCTCTACCAGCTTTGGCTGAAAATATTTTGTATGTGTCCATACTGTAAACCCTCATATTTTTCTAGAGATTTAGTGTGGTGGAGAAACTTTTTTTTCCTTCCCCAAGGGTTAGGCACATCAATATTCTAGCTACTCACTTTCGAGGCCAATGGAAAATGTGCTCCTAAGATTAAATAGACCTGAGTAACACATAAATTCAGTTTATACTGATGCAGTGTGTTACATAGTTACTCACATCCTGAATTTCTGATGAGTGTAATACACCTGTTGGACAACACATTGCTACTGAACAGTCACTGACCTACAATTCAAAGACAGTGAGACAGCACAAAACCCTAAATATAGGTTCTCTACAGGGAGCCTAATTTACACAGAGCATCTACATCTGTGGAACACTTTGTGTAAAGGATCTAGCCATGGGAAGCTGGCTCATAGAGGGTTCTCTAAAATATTCTTAGAATAAAGTAGAGCAACACAAACAGGCACATGGAGAGCACCCTTTGTTCTACAATGTACGATCTTCTTCCTCTCAAATATAGTGTTTTTTAAAATATCAATCAGACTTTTACTATATACTTCCCCCCTTTTCCATCTCCCTAAATGCCCCACGTACTTATTACACATTTTCCATTTCTGCCAATACACCTTAAAAACTATAAACTTTTAAATCCAGTGTTACATTTGGTTTTAGTAGATTTGGCATATTTATCTAGCATTGGTTGGCTGCAGCTAGACTGGAGTTCTAAGTAGTCAGAGGACTACGTTTTCCTTTCACCTCGGATAAAGAATTGTACACAACACATGCATATATCCAATAATGAGTATAATTAATGCTGCATAGAGCCTGCATACAAATTATCATTCTAAATTTGTGTCAAGTGAAAAAAGTGCCAAAAGAAAAATAGCTCCCCAAGAAACCTAGCCAGATCTGTGAAATGTTTCTCCAGTCAACCAAATTGCCCTTTGGCTTACAGATGTGCCTAAGAATATTATGAGACTCACGGATGAGATTTTTATGATCGATTGTTACAGATTAGAAAATATGACACTGGGATACTAAGAAGAAAAAGACTACTATACACAATGATTAGAACTATTTATTCAAATGTTTTTAACCTTAACATGTAAAAATGTCCTGATGGGCCTGAAATATTGATGTACTAAATGCTATGATGTCTGAGGTTTGCTTCAAAATAACACAGCATTATAGCGAGAAAATGATAGGCCATGAGTTAACCATTGTACAAGCTGGGTGATGAGTAAATAGGAGTTCATTATAGTAATCTGCCTATATTCGCATCTTTAAAATTTTTCTTAATAAAATATTTAAAAATATATACTGATTTGAACTTTTATTCATTTATTATTTATTGACTGATTCATTTACTGTTTATGCAAAGTATTACGGAAATACAAAAAAGTAAATAATAATAAAAATAATGCTCTTGTTGGAAATTTAGGTTAAATGAGCTGTTCCTCTTCAGGAATAATACATATTTATTTAAAATGTTTATGAAGACTATGTAATTACATGTAAAATTCTTAGGTTAAATTTTGAGAGCAGGACACAAAATTATATAGAAAGTAGGATAACAGCACGTTTAAAAGATATATCCTCAGGGGAAAATGAGAGTAAGGAAATATATCAAATGGTTATTAATGATTAGATTTAAATTATAGAAATAATTACTTTAATTTTTCTTCATTTTACTCCTATGTATTTTTCCAAATTATTTTTAATGAGCATGTATCATTTTTAAATGAAAATAAATATTTATTCATTAGTGGAAAAGATGTGCTCCCCTTTCCCAAGGAGCTTTTCATTTACTAAAACAGAGAAACTGCAAACACAGCATTGCCCTGATAGTTTAAATTGTCATACCTAGAAATGAAATACACCCACAGGAAAAGAAACGTCAATACAGATTTTATCTGATCATAGAAACATAAAGAGCTTTGTGTGTGTTGGATAGAAAAAGGGAAGGAACTGGCTTCTTTGCAAGCTAGCAAGGGTGTGAAATTCGGGCCTTTTTGTGATGAGATCATTTTGTGATAAATGCAAAGGGAGCAACAAATTCAAGTTACCAAATAAGCTTGTGCCTCGAGCTCCTGAGGCTTACACTAATATGAGTTTCTTTCTGGGCAGCATAACAAGTAAAGCATGGGAGTAGAAATGGGGGGGTGCAGTTATAATCCTAAAGGCTCGTGGCCTTCGCTGCAGAGATGAATATGCTCAGAGAGACAGAGATAGATGTGCAATAGAATTAGAAACAATCACATAGTGGCAACTATGGATTATGTGCAATGGATATGGAAAGTCCCTGTTAGAAAGCTGTCTTATTACCCCAAGAGATTATTTTCCTCCTTTTATGCACATTCATATAAAGTGAAGTCAAAAGTGTAACTTTTAAAGGTTTGGATGAATATGATGTTTATGACTAAATGGGCCTGGACGGAGCCAGGCAGAACACAGTCAGATGCCAGGCGAGTCACCCCTTCCCTTCTCCTCCCTCTCCAGTACATTTGCCAGTGCATTTCAACGCAGGCTGACCTCTAGCAAAGTCAGCTCTTTCAGACTCTGTCTGAGCTGATGATGCTCTACCCAGACACCCTCAGTCCTGACCCGCACCCTTCTTCCAGCCACTGAAATATCAAGAATTCTCGAAGGCCACAATACCAACTTTTTAAAAACTTTACGCATTCTCTCTACAAGACACACAGACAAAACTTCAAACCTATGTTCACTTGTAGCCCTGGTCTTGGTCCTCTTACTTAACTGGCAAAGGAGAGTGGCCTTATTCATATCTCTAAAGGGTATTTTCCCTTTCTGTTTGTGAATGTATGCAAAGCAATCATGTCTAGTTTTATGATTGATCCAAATAAGGCAAATATATTTCAAATTTACAGAATATCACAGAATACTAATTGATAGTGCAAAGTATCACAAAATGTGTCTGGAGGGTTTTGTGTTTGTTTGCTTAATACCGAAACATCCTGTGTTCTACATGAGAAATACCAGTGCCCAACTCCACCCTATCACCCTTTATATCCACTCAGGAGTCTCCTTTGGAAATATGTATCTCTGGAGAGTCTTCCAAACAAGTCCTTTGAGTACTTCCACCCCTAGAAACAATGTCATTCTAAAGTGTTGTTGAAATCTGTGGTAATAGGTCCTGAAGGTCATGTTTCTTATCCTTCTAAATGATGGTTTTTTTGAATGAACAAATAGGAAATGAAAGATCTACCTTTTACCAATATCAAAATATGTTTCGTTAAAATTTAAACTCACCACAGCCTTTAGGTCTAATTTTTTCTGAGGTTTGTATAAATATATTTGACTTCTTTGCATCTCAATATTTTGGACTACCATTTAAAGATAAAGAAGGATACTCACCAGACAGCAATGTTGTGAGGAATATCCAGTTAGTGATCGTGAAACATTCTGAAATGAAAAGAGTACTGTTAAATGCTAGGTATTTATTTTAATAAATGTATGACAATATGGCAATTACAGAAAATAACCCATTTGTTCATTACTATGGGACACTAACTTAGGGATACTATATAAAAAGTAAAAGATGCTTGCCTTTGGGAATGAAAATACAATTGTACACTGAGAAAATGGCTTTTGTGACTGCCTGCATATTTAACTGCAAGGGCTCTAACCAGTTACAAACAGTTATGAATGACTTGCTGCCCATTTCTGCAAATCACTGAAACTTGTGTTGAGAAAGTTATGTTTTATGGTTAATTATCCATGGTCTGTTTTAAAAAATAAATCAAACCATTGTAAACCACCAGGATTTGCAGCTCCATTTGAACTTTCCTGTAATTTTGATTAAACATTTTGTAAATAAAAACAAACTGGTTTTTCCTTGTTTTTGGTTGTTTGTTACTTGTGTTATAGATATAAATATTGTGTCAATGGTGGGAGAACAAGCTATGGATTATTTACCCCTGGTTTCATGAGTTGTGAATTACTGGCCTTATCCTCCTTTATGAGTATAAATAAATGTATAGTATTCTATTCCAAGTCCTGTAAGACAAATGGAACGAGTGAACTGAAACCTTTTAAAACCAAAACCTTTTATGCTAAGTCATAGAACAACAAAACAAACCTCAAATTAACATTTAAAAAGCTTCTACTAGAGAGCAACAAAGTCTCCAAATATTATATAATCTGCATTTTAAAAATCCCTTGCCTAATAAGCAGCAGTCTATCAATAATTCTACAAGTTTTTCTTTTCTATGTCTTTAAAATTTAGAAGCCACAGGTGTTTTCCCAGAGATCAGTGTCACCCCTAATACCACCACCACAATGAAAGCCTTGAAAATGACCAGCATGATTAACTTAAGCCAAAATTGATTTAGAAAAATCAGGAATTCATGTAGCTAAAAGTAATAAAACACTATATAAAAGAAGAACTCTGTAATTTTTTTCCATAGTTACCATCCTAGGACCTATAATAAATAAAAGAAGTCCAAAAATAATTGTTTAGAGAAAATGAGAAAAACCAAGATTCAAAGGATGCTGTGGTAGGTGCAAGAAGAGTATATTTGAGAGCTAGAATCATTTAAGAACCTAACACATTTGCATATGAAACTTAATGAGGATCACAAAAGTAGCTTGCCAAAAATTGTTTTTTAAATGAGCCAATGGTCTGTGCAGCTCTGACCACTAAAAAGGACCTCCAGGAAAGACGTAAAATTGCCTTCTGAAATTTGGTCCTGTTATAAAGACAGAGAGAGGATAAAAAAGGCTTTATCATAAAATGGGGTGATGTGCCCACTATTAGAGCCTGAAGAGCTTTGTATCTGATTTCTTCTTACTCCTTTATTACTTGCATGGGTTACTGCTTACCTGCATAAACACCATGAAGGAATAGCCACAGCAGGTCCCTCACCAGCTCACCAAAACATGAAAAATATTTATGAAGCTACTACTATGTGCCAGACACAACTGGAGTGATTCTGCTTCAAAAGGTTAAGTCAGTGACTGAGGTTATTGTTACAACATTAAGAAATATCACCACTGTCAGTAGCAACAAGATGAGAAGCTAGATTGAAAGAGTTGTGGAGGACTTCTGAAAAATTAGAAAATGTTAAAACTTCTCCCTAGCTTCTTGCATGGCCTGGGAATAGAAAGTTTAAGCCTTCCAGCACTTCCTAAACCTGGATCCTATATTACAAAAAATAAAAACAAAAATGGGAAGTAGCCTACATGTTCCCAGGGCCTTAGTTATAACAAAAAATGAGGGCTGAGCAGACTATGTTGGCACACATTGGACTTTGAAAGATCAGGCCCTGGTATGGTTCAGGGAGGATGAAAACCTACTAAGATGAAAATGGAAGCTATTCTGGCAAAGGGAGGCAGGGAAAAAGTTCAAAGACGTTTTCCTCTACTTCTTTTATAACCAGATGGCTCCAACTATTTTTGACAACCAAGAAAATGCTAATCCTCCTATCTTTTATTGTCCTAAGTTTTCTTTTAAATCCGGGCAACCTATTTGAAAATCAGGGTACTCAAAATGACTTCCTCTATACAGAACTACACATTAAAAATAAGAGCTTAGGTACAGATTATAATTACATTATATAGAATGCACTTTACATGGTATAGAAATTTTTTTTTGATAATCAGGTACTTACATACAAAATTGCATATTGAAATCCAAACTCAGCTATAATACATATAGAGGGACACTTAGCGAAATATACATGTGAATATGATTTAAAGTTAAAATATTCTAGTTAAAGACTAGAATATTCTGAGGAATTTCCATTATTTTCTACAAACAAGACTATCCGAACTACAGATTCTGATAAGAAAAAAAAAAGCTGAAAGGAAATATATTTATAAAATACTTTAAATATATATACTAGTTTAGTCATTATTCATATTAAGACAACAAAAAACATCCATCCCCATGTCATCATAAATACAGAGACACGATAATCCCAATGATCCTTGATCACTCAGTTGTTACAACAGAGAGTCACATATTCAAGCAACGAAACCTGAAAAACCAGACAAAACTCTCCTGGCTTTGATTTTTATCTTTGTGCACCAGATTTTTCCATACAAAGGAATCCTAAATTGCAATAGCTAAAACATAAGACAATGTTAAACAAATTATAAAATAGCCACAGTCTTCTAGAAAAAATTAAAGGAAAAATTCACATCATCCCTTCAGTAAAATCAAATGAACCAATTTCTTATGGCTTTAACATCCAGAAGTAAAGTATGACCTAAAAGAATGATGCTGATCCCAAATACAAGGAGACGAAATGTTTCAATAGTTCCTATTCACACAATAATGATCATATCGATCATATCCATCCTCTCTCCCATCCACCTTCCACCTTTCCTAATTGCATTAAAAACAATCACAACTACTACCACCGACATCAGCTTTCACACACATGAACTTAATTTCTCGTATCCTAACAGTGCCTAGTGCTGTGCCTTCTCATTTTATATCCATTTTATAGCCATTTCATAGGTAGAAACTAGAAAGGAAAAACAAAACAAAGCTCAAAATCTCTCCAACCTCCCTTATCAGACAAACGCCTGGTTCCCAGAGGACATCAGTTAGTTAAGTGAAACAAAATATAACAGGGAAGAAGGACTGATAAATGCATGCAAACTTCACTATGTTCCCTTTTAAACTGGGAAGGGAGTTACTTTAATGAAAAAAATGGGGGGTGTGGGTAAGGGGTGAAGGATTACAAAGAGAGAGAGAGAAAAAACCCATTTATTATACATTTGAGGCATTAAAAAAGGCAGTACAATGAACCCAAAGACTCGAAGTTGTTCCAGGAAGTAGTGTAATAGAAAGTTTCAAATGAGAATTCCAGAAGCCACAGGTTCTTAAGTAAAATGGTTGCTTAGTTGATGGATTCTATAGGGAGTTTGAATTAACTGTCTCTATTGTAAATACCTAGATGTTTTCTCTTTCATTAAGGCTTTGGGGTTTGAATGTACTTTGTCAAAAGAAAAAAAAATTAGAACTTTATACAGCTCCCAAAGTAAAAAGCAAGAGGAAGATGGATTTATATAACTGGCTTTTTACATAAATATTACATCAGGATATATCTCAAGTGAAAACACACACACACACACACACACACACACACACACCCATCTTCCTTACCCTATTTTAAAATTCATTTCATACTTCAAATGTTTTGGGGTTTTGTAAAATAAGTAAAAACACCTCAGAATAAGTGAAGTCTTCTATTACCTGGAAAATTCACTACATACATAGGGTCACAGAGACCTATTTAAAGCCAGTTAAGGCACCGACAATTATGGGACACTTCGCTGCAGCCTAGGGCAACTAGAAATGGCCCTGGATGTTAACTAACTCCCTTCTAAACAGTCTGAGAAAAGGGAAAAAAACTGTAAGTTTCCCCATCTGTTATTTCCTTTTTTTTTCTTGGCTGTGGAAAAGTAAAATTATGCAAGAGCTTTTGAATGTAAAGGCTGTGTGTGCTTTTTCCCTTTTTGTCTCTGTGTACCGGTTATGCGATGTTGCGTAACTGAGTACAGAGTAGGCGGTTAGCGTTTACTATTGATTTACACTATGCCATCTAATGAATTCAGAACACTAAAAAGAAAGGAGTGGGAAGGGGAGGGAGTAAAAAGAGAAAGAGAAGAACACGGAGAGAAAAAAGGAGGAACGAAGAGGAGGGAGACAGAGCTTATTTAGAGAAACAATTCTAATGCCTGGAATAGGTTCATTTTTATTTCCTTTAGCTCTGACTTTTGGTTATTGTTCAGGTCTCAGAGAAACGGACTAGAGCTAGTGACCCCAATATTCCAATCCTTTTTCTAATGAGGATTACTGTCAGGTGAATGTCTGTAAGTACTAATGTGTCAAATTACTTGGAAGCAATTCCACTGAACTCTCAGACTTCTCCATCTGTACCTATTTATCATTTTCTCTATGCAATTGTGAATCTGTATCTGTGATAGCCAGTGTTAAGGTCCAACTGGTTTACCTAATCATAAATATTATTTGAAAGATAGACAGGGATATCATCAGGGCAAAGAGAAATATATTCTATTTTATACATCTCCTTTAAAAATATATAAAGAACACATTTAGAAATCTTTAAACAGGTCACTGTTTTACTTTAGAAGAAGATATGCCACAAATTATTTGACTGAAAAAAAAAAAACAGCCCAATGTAGGATAATAAAAGAGAAATGGACAAAATGAGGAAGGACCCTAAACTGATGAATGGTACTTACAAAGGAAATTTAAATAATGTCTTATGTCTATGGAAAGCCTTTAACTTTTGATCGGGATTATTATAGACATTCCCAGTTTTTCAAGATTGCTCAGTACTTCCCATGCCATACAATGAATTCCCAAAGCTTAGGCCAGAAAGTAAGGGTGAAGTTGATTGTGCTGTTAGGGACAGGACTTTCCTGTACCTTAGTGCCCTCCTATGGCTGAGAACAACCACTAAGGTGAAATAAAGTTCTCTTTATTCAGCAACCAGCTAGAGAGCTGAGCAGGGAAGTTGTTTCCTTCCTGAATGTGAATTTGCAAATGATGACTGGGACAAATTACAGGAGGTTATTCAAAGGAAAGAACAAGAGTTTGGGTTTCATTTCTGATCATCTCATTGTCTTCTCTTTTCACCCATTTTAGCTTAGAAAATATTAAACAGATACCCACCCCATCCATTTGTCGAAGATGTCTTAATGACCAATGGCAGTGTGCATACAGTTGTATAGCTAGCCCTTAACACGGTGCTTAGCATATTCTCTATACTCAGCAAATATTTGTTAAAACTGTAAAATGATAGGGGATAAACATCTCTGTTGGAAAAGTGTACCAGAAAGGCCTCAGAAAAATATATTCTAATGTTTTACAGGAAATCTTAGGTTGTACTACATTTTTTTTTTTTTTTTTTTTGTGAGACAAGGTCTTGCTCTGTCACCCAGACTGGAGTGTTGTGGCATGATCAAACCTCATCGCAATCTCCAACTCCGAGGCTCACGTTATCTTCCTGGCTTACTCTCCCAAATAGCTAGGATAACAGGTGTACACCACCACACCCAAGACTAATTTTTTTATTTTTTGTAGAGACAGGATCTTGCTCTGTTGCCCAGGCTGGTTGCAAACCCCTGGACTCAAGTGATTCTCCCACCTTGGCTTCCCAAAGTGCTGGGATTATAGGTGTGAGCCACTGTGACCGGCCTTATAAGCTCTATTATTTATGTCGAGATAAAATAATAATGTAAAGGAAATATCAGACTATTATTTAGGGGTCAGTTGACTTCAGTTCCATTTTATTAGGAAAAAGCTTAATAAGGATTATAATACTGATAACATCAGCAAAGTTTTCTGTTCATTTCCACCAGCCCTTCTGGACTGTCTTCATTTCTGTCTTGGACACAGAAAAGTCCATTTTAATTTCCATGGACATATTATAAAGGAAAAGACATGGGATATCAACATAATTCATCTTTTAAAAAACACTGAGAAGAATATAGCTATTTAGTAATGGGGAGAGAATATGGCTTTTTGTTAAAGGGCAAGGCAGGTTGAGTTTTGATTAGGTTATACAAATCTAAATTAATATAAGGGCAACCAAGAATGTACTGATTTTCATTTTTTTGGTTAAACAGTTTTTTATCCAAAATAAATTTTGGATTAGAAATTCAGAAATGCCATCTTTTAGTTAATTGGAAAATAAGACCTTTAGAAAAAATTCAGTGCTAGGTGTGGTGGCTCATACCTGTAATCCTAGCATTTTGGGGTGCCAAGGTAGTAGAATCACCCAAGGCCAGGAGTTCAAAACCAGCCTGAGATACATAGGGAGATCCTGTCTCTACAAAAAATTAAAAAATTAGGCAGGTGTAGTGGTACATGCCTGTAGTCCCAGCTACTCAGGAGGAGGCTGAGGCAAGAAAATTGCTTGAGCCCAGGAGTTTGAGGTTGCAGTGAGCTATGGTGATGCCACTGTATTTTAACCTGGGTGACAGGGCAAGACCCTAGCTCCAAAATTAAAAAAATAAAATGAACAAATAAATAAATGAAACTACAATCTCTCAAAAATCCCAGCTGAAGATTCAACTAAAAACATGTTCAGCAATGGTAGCCATACTGTATCTTTATCAATGGAGCTCCTGTCTTGTTAATTCTCCAGGGCAAAGCATGCAGATTTTAGTCGTCCTCAAAAAGTTTTTTTTTTTATTTAACTTTGGTCATCCAATTAATGTCATCAAATTCAGCAACTTCCTCCAATGAGCATCCTGGCAATATGTCGACAAGATTATCCCATGTGTCTTTTCATTTCATGGAGTCTTACAATAGGATAAGAACTTCCCTGTCCCCCTCATTTTATATATGAAGATTCCGAGGCTCATAATTAACTTTCTCAAAGGCATAGATTTTGAGACAGAGCTGGGACTAGTATTTAAAACTCATAGTTCATTTTTTTACAGCATAGACTAAATCAAAGTTGTATAAATTGAATTTTATTTTAAATGCCATAGGGAAAGATTTCTAAGGATTCTTTTATAAGACAAAGAATCCTTACATTATGTAAAATGTTCACCTCAAAGCTATCTTATACTTAATTTTTTAAAAATCTTAAACATGAGTCTATTGTTTAAATTCTTACTTTTCCTCTTCCTCTTCTTAATTTTTAGATCTTTACGTAAGTCTCCCCTGTCCTCTTACTTCTACTATGTGTAGCTCATATTTGCCCTTTCCTGACTCCAAATTCTTCCTTTTCTCTCACCTTTCATATGTTTATCCATCTTTTATTTATTTCTCTTCCTCATAGAAATCATTTTTTTGTTAACGTTCTTTGATATCCTCAGAAATTATAAAGGAAGAAAAAGTGTAAATTTAGTATTATATAATACAAAGGCCTTTGTTATACTTAAGTTAAAAAAATGCAATAAGATATTGACAAATGAAGGCAAACTACAGCTGTAGGCTTTCCTCTAGAAAGTTACAGCTGTCTACATCTCCATATTATCAATATGGAAACTGGGGTCTAGTGTTGCAGAGTATCTCATCGAAGAGAGAGCAAAGCGTCCTGACCTCCAGATCAGCCATTTTTCCTCTACACCAGGTCATCTCTTTTCCCTTTTCTTTATTTCCATTCCCCAGATACAAATATTTGAGACTGCTTATGGCACAGCAGGGGGAGAACCAGATAAATCCCAGTGGCTTAATGTGACTTAATATGATACTGGCCAGACTCTTTCAATTCCAAAAAAACATCAGAAAGAGTTGCACACTCAAAGTGCAGTTACAGAAAACGAAGTCTGAAGAGGTTAAAAGAGTACTCAGATATGAGAAAGAGGTCCCTGGATTACAGGGACATTGCGTCCAGAATCATTGTAATTAAGATTGTGTCATTGTTTCCATTATAAACTTTACTCTTACGGGGTTTATAATTCAGCTAAAATGGTCAGCTCTAGGCTGAACTGCAGCTCCAAATACCTTAGAGTGGGAGGTCCCGCCACCATTTCTTTTCATTTTTTTTTTTTTGTTGTTGTTGTTTTGTTTTGTTGAGACAGAGTCTTGCTCTGTTGCCCGGGCTAGAGTGCTGAGGCGTCTGCCTAGCTCACAGCAACCTCAAACTCCTGGGCTCATAGTGGGGACTACAGGCATGTGCCACCATGCCTGGCTAATTTTTTCTATATATATATTTTCAGTTGTCCAGCTAATTTCTTTCTATTTTTAGTAGAGACGGGTCTCCCTCTTGCTCAGGCTGGTCTAGAACTCGTGAGCTCAAATGATCCACCTGCCTCGGCCTCCCAGAGTGCTACCCCCCTATTTCTTAAAAAAGAAAACATACAGCAACTATTCAATACTTTCAATGATAGTTTTATCCTGACCCTTTCTCTTTAAAGGGTTGTTGCTAATCGACAACCTTAATCTACAGTGAGCCAACCTCCTATTATTTTAAGAGGCTTAATGTACATCAGTTCGTTCCACTTTATTGATGTGAACAGGATTTTAGCAACCCTTCGTTGAAAAGTTTCCCACTCTCGTTTGCTAACTCTGGTTTTGCAGAAAACATTACAATTATAGGAGACAGGAATTTCTGATGGTTTCCTCATATTTCTTTCCTCGTAAGCCCATTCTCAGAGTGGGTATCAGATAATTAATAATTTTTAAAATCCCTTGATTCTGTTTCTCTAGCATTGTCTACAATGTCTAATGGTTATGGTACAATGCTATGCCACGATGGTGAGGATGGGGGAGGAAATCACAGATGTACATTAAAATTAACAGGCCAGAGGACACTAGTACTTACTGAGTACATATTATGTGCCACATATTTCATTAATATTATTTCATTTAATATAAACCTACTGTGAAGTAGCATTTGGCCCATGTTTTATAGATTAGCAACACAGCTATAGAGCTGTTAGCTAACCTGCCTAAGGACACCAGAGCTAATTAAAAAGCTGTGAAGTGAGATCTGAATCAGGATCTGTTTGATTCCCAGGCCCATATGCGCTATAGTGCACTGCAATTCCAGAAGCAGAACATGAAGCCATCTAACCAAAAAAAAATTTTCCATGTCAATGATCAGAGCCACCTCATGCTCCAAGTAAGAGGTGGGGTGGGTAGTAATAACTCTTAAAAAGAAATAGGTTCTTGCTTTGCTCTTAGTTCTGATAAATCCCCATTTGTTCAAATGCAAATATCCAAATGATTATTTGGAAAATATCTTGTCTTGGATAAGGCAATGAACAAGCTTCCAGGAACTTTTAAATCAGACCAGATATTTGAATGTTTATAAAAATCCTTTAAATATTTATACTAGATAAAAGTTTTAAAAATATAACGCATAAAAAAATCAGATGATTAATACAATATTAACATTTCAATCTGCATGTGTGTGTATATATAAATATATATATATATATAATTTTTTTGTCCTTGTCAAAATTTCTGGTAATTACTATAAAAGTATTTGACAAAAGCTAAACAGTAAATATGATAATTCAAGAGAAAAGGAAATGAAGAATAAGAAAAGAGGAGTGTGTGTGTATATGTAACTTCTCTCAGAATTTTGATCCAAAGATATTTCTTAAGCTAAATAGGTCATAGTGCTTTAGTCTAAATGGTGTGTTTATGTGTGTGTGGGTGTAAAGACAAAGGAGTTTTACTATGTTAATATAGCAAATGATTATTTTTCCAAAGTTGTCTTTACTGAATCATTTTATGTGGATATATTATTTTATAATACTCTCTAACAAATACTTGTTCAAGATAACATTAGAGCTCGTCAGGTAAATAACAGCAGTTTTAAAAGACTACAGCCTGAAGCACTGTAGAGTTTGCCAGCTTTACACATGACTATGAAGTGTATAATGGAAAGTATACTCCATTTGATTCACACAATGCAGTCGGTGTTTTGGGATGAATCTTATATAACTGTGTGTGTATGTGTGTGTAATGTACTATGCTCCTCGAGACTACTGGACACATTTAAAAAATATTTTTTAAAATCCTAATTTGGTGGAGAACTTAACAACAAAGCAAATGAAGCCAAACAGACTTGAGAGAATGAACAGTTCTTTCAGAAGCATTAATGTATTCCTCAACATTTAATGAATCCTTATTGCTTTGCCCTTCCCTCCTTTTCTTCCTCAAGTCTAAACTGGGAGCAGGAAGGAAGAAACACTAACTCCTGATTTAGGAGACGCACAGTAGAGAGATCTAGCACATATTCCTGACCCTCTCCTCTCATCCCTATAAGGAAAGGTGATGGTAGACTAAACACCGGTAAAAGCAACAACAACAAGTTTGACAGTTTTGTGGTATTGGGCGAAAGCAGGCTTTGCAGCAGCATACTTCAAGGGATTTCTTCAAAGTTTAGCTTCTCTACATGTTCTTACTACAAAGCCAAGGAAGAGATGAGATATGGTAGGGAAATAGATGAAGTTTGGCGGGGTGGGAGAGGAGATACTCCTTTTTTTTAAAATAGTATTTAAACACATGACCACGACTGGAACCAGCTAAAAATAACTCACAATACCTTCCTCACAACAACAAAGCAAAAACTCACAACCAATTATTTTGACTGCTGAAAGTAGACAGTGATACAAAAGTAACAGATGGAAGCCCAGTTTAACTCACACAACACACTCCCTAATCATAATTGCAAGCATCCCTGTGACAATAACTTAGCAATGGTGACTTTGGCCTTTTGCTTCAAAATATCTCCTTTAGGTGGGTTCCCTTAAACACTTCAGAGGGGCTGGCTTAAAATAATGTAGAATGAAACCAACTCATCTGTCTATATCTAAAAGCAGGAGAGAGTTGCAAATCACAGCCTGTGGACAAAAGGGATCCAGGTGTCACCTTTGCCAAATCTTTTCTCAAGACCAGAATAGATTTACTTTTCTTATTTATTTTTGCTGTCTGGTAGTATTTTTAGGAAAGGTGACATATCTGTACTATTAAAAATACCACACTACATAGCATCTAAAAACTTTCTTAAATCGAATAATTAAAAGTAATGAATCTTCCTGCTAATTTCTCCTCAAAGTTGAAAGAAAGGTTATTTTCTTACCTTACATTGTGCCTTATGATCTGACAGTGTCATTCAGTCAATAATTTCAATGTCAGTTACTGATTTTCAGCTCTTTTATTACAAAGACTTCAAGCAATAATGAAATGATGCTGATCTGCTTGCTTTCACTCTATATAACGTCTATATTTGTATGCTTATGCTTCTATTTGGATCTATATTTATCTGCTTTATCTGCCTACAGTGCATCTGTTTCTCATACACACAGACATATATTTATATATATACACATACTGTATATATATATAGGTTATATATAAACACACATACCCCAAAAATGTATGAATGTATGCTAGTGTGCTTACTTCAACAACTATGCAGGTGCATAAATACTCAGACACATGACAAATACACAAAGAACATAAATGTACTGTAAACATAGTTGCACAGGGAAAAGTGTATCTTAACAACAGCCCTGTCTGCCGTACTTGGCTGTTGACCTTTGAGACTGAACACACTGTTGAATGGAATGTCACAGACTACTCTGAGAAGGAGAAAAATCTTCTGAGCCAAACTATTAATATGTAACTAAATAGAGATCACGCATTCTAACTCACTCATTTCAGACATGAGGAAACTAAGATACTAAGGTGAATAGCAAAGATCTTCTAGTTTTCTAAAAACAGAGCTAGAACCCACGCCTCTGCCTTCTAGACAAATGCTCTTTCTGCTATGCTGAATTTAAATGATGAAAACAATTTTTTCAAACTCAGTATCATTAATTGCTACTCTTTCCTATTTTTCCATTTCCTTACTGCAGGAAGTGCAAGCAACCACAATTCACGGAGGGTACGGCACTGTTCTATTTTATATGTACTATTTTATTTAATCTGCCCAGTATCTCTATAAAGTAGATATTATTATTCACCCTCATTTTACAGATTAAAAAACTTAGGCTCAGAGAGTTAAATAACTCGCCCAAAGCTACATACCTGGTGAGGAAAAGGGCTAAGCTCCTGAAATACTCAAGGGCCATGTTTTTCCCACTAGACTGTGATGCCGTCCTTAATACACATCTGAACGTCATGCCAAACCCTACCACCACCACAGGCTGACAATCTTATAAATCTAATAACTGGTCTGTTTCAGGATATATAATGAGTCTAAAGCAGAGGTTCTCTCAGACTGTGAAAAAAACGAAGGAAAGTAGAGAAGGTATAAGTTACATATTCCTAGTACACAGCCTATGCCTCTATAAGAAAACTGAAATACGCAAAATTCAGAACCCCCCCCCCAAAAAAAAGAAAAGAAAAACAACCCCAAGGGTAGTCTTATGTGGTTTAAAGTCTTAATAATTTCTATTCTGTGAACACTTTATGTCTTTTTCATCTAAGGATTATATTAATAGCAAACTGATAATATTGAGTAAGATGGGAAACGGCACAAGAAGACAGAGAGAGAACAGCGAAAGATAAGACTCGCACCTGCCTCTTCTTCCTCTCTTGGGACAACACTTCCAAAATAAACACCTATTAAAAAATATGAAGCCAGTACCAAAAATTGGTATTTTGCCCCCACTCAAGGGTGGAGGACAAATTCAGAAAAAAAAACTAAGTCTGCATATGGTAGGTAATTTTATATAAATCTCTTCAGATGGTAACCAGTTGTGAGCTGCACGAAACAGAGAGGAGTTTTATACTTTGGTTGGCTAACACCGAACACGGCACTGGGAGATGCCATGTGGATTTGTGAAACTCCCTGGGGCTTACTGCATCCATAAGCCAAAGAACGAAAATTACACTGATCCATACATGCAGCTCTTCATCTGTGACACATTGATAATTACTCTTCATTTGTGAATTATTAAATAAATCCAAGTTATAAAACCAAGTTTCAGACAGTTGTCACAAATAGTACATTTTACTTAACTCTTTTATAACAGCATCTAGCCTCTGTCTATAGGAAATGGGAGCTATCATACTATAGGGCCTGATATTACAGAAAGATCATGGTCTTTAGAAAGACAGATGGACTTGAGTTTGAATCCCAGGTTGTCTACTTACTAACAATACAGTTTTGTGCATGTGGCTTAAACTCTTCAGAACCTCACTTTTATCACCTGTGGAGCAAAGAATAAAACTACTTTTGCAGGAACACTGTGATGATTAGGAATATCTCCCTCATAAGGAGGGGGCATTAAATAGTATTATATGTTTAAGAAGGCTATTTGGCTGTGACTTGCTTTTGTGTAAGTGATACAGAACTCTTCTAGGAGTAACAGAAGATGCAAGGTACTTTTTATGGTGGTTTAATCAAAGACAAACTTTTTGGTGATCAGATGTGTTCCAAGTAAGAGTAGAAATCAAAATATTTCATAGGTAACATTTTCAATGGAAGATCTTAAAGCACTTAACTCTTGACTTTTGTAATTGCTGGTACTCTCATTTAATAGTTGGGCAAAATGACGTTCAGGGATAAATCCCTCAAATCAATAATAATAATAAAAAAATCAACGGCAGGGTGAGTAGAATTTCTGTTTTTAATATCTAATCCTATAGTGTCCAGCTGAGGAATAATTGCTGCAAGGTCACAGATGCAAAGGGCTATGTTTCCCCAAAGCTCTTTGAGATTATTCACTAAGGCCAAAACCATTAGGTAATGCTGTGTACATCTGCTGAGATAACAAGGGTGAGTCAGAGGTTAAGTCAGGGTTTCAGGTTATAGGGGTGGGGTGAAGAGTGGCTTTCAGATCAAATGATAAGAGTAGTGTGATTTAAGCAAAGAATAAGCTATATAGTATTTAAAATAAAAGGAAAGAAAGGGGGAGACAACCACAGCCAAGAGAAGGTGGGTGGGAACACAGACCCTGTGGGGCTCAAAGGGGTAATTGCGCCTCGAAGAGGAAACCCTCCTACATTCACACACACTGAGAAGTGAACAAAAAAGCCCAGGGTGCAGCATAAATCCTGCTATCCCAATAACACACACAGATGTTCCACCATTGTTTTCTTTTATGCACATTTTAATTAAGAGATCAGAATCAAGCATTAAAATGGTATTAAATGGCTTGTTTACATTTTCACTATATGTCATTTATAATGCATTTTCTAAATGTGTGTATATCTATTCAGAAGGACTATTTGGAATTTTTATGTCACTGCTAAAACTGTCCTGCTAACTCACACTCATTTTAGCTAACCAAATAAGCGTCAAAAAGCTTTTTCAGTTCAAGAAATGGGACTCTCACTTCTTTAATTCTCAGTCAAGCAATCCTCATCTCCCATCCTGCCTCCTGGCAGGTGGTACAGTACTACAGTACCACAGTACTTCAATGCAACAGGAGGCCCCAGGTCCACAACAACCTCTCCGATTTTTCACAAGAGTCAAAATTTCAAATGTTCGCCCATTGTCCTCACAAGAAAATATTCTTTATATTCATGTCAGACCCTTTCCCTAGAGCAGTTTTGAAAACCTCGGGAACTCAAAGCTACCACATGGAGGAACCTGACCACATACGAGTGGCTTCCCTGGAGGGGACACCTTGGGTGATGTGGGAATGTGTACATTTCCCCCCGCCCTCCATGTCCTATTTCTAGTCTACAATTTAACCCTATTTACCTCTGCAGGAATCCTTTGAGTTCTCTATACTATTCTAGCACTGAAACGAGTATTCACACTTTCCCTTCTCCCAGATTCCACAGATATTAAGACTGATTAACACAACCCACCTGCGTTTGTGGATCACAGGTGTCCTGCAGTCCACCTACACCACATAGTTTAAGTACTTTAACCACAGGCCATTGTCCTACAGCCTACTACTGATCTTATACCTTATGAATCACAGCACGTGGAATTGTAAAGTCTCAGAAGGCAGGACTTATGTCTTTTCCACGTTCAGTTCAGTGCCTCACACTGTGAGTGCTCAATTGTCCAAGTAAGAGAGGTAAGGTTTTTTTCTTTCTTTTTCTTTGTCTGTTTGTTATCCAGGATAAGCAGAATGCTTGTAGAGAACAGGCATAAGAAATGGATACATTCTAATCTTACTGTCAATTTATATTCTGTAAACTGTCTCATTTGCAGTATACATGACTACAGAAATGTTTTGGTTACTCTAAGTATACCCTTGAGGTAAGAGTTAAATTAAGTCTACTACAATTGATAGACCAGATAGGACTCAGAGATGAACAAGAGCATGGCTTTGAATCAAGTCCCTTTTGGAAGAAAACACTAAGATGTCACCACAGAAAGAATAAAATTGGCACAATGTTCTGGAAAGCATTTTAGTGATATGCATCAAAAACTCAAAAAGATATGAACACTGTTGACCCAGAAATCTCCACCTTTAAGAATTTATCTAAAGGAAATAATCAAAGATCTACACAATGATTTAGAAGCAAGAATGTTTATCATGGCATCATTTATATTTGGGGAAAACTGGAAACCTTATCTGACAATAGAGGATTGATTAAATAAATGATAGTACAACCATATACTATGCAGTTTTAAAAACCATATTTTGGATACTACTTAATGACATGTAGAAATTTTGGGGGGGGCAAATTGTTAAGTGAAAAGGCATATTAACCAACAATATGTACAGGAACATCTACTGTTTAAGTAAATATTGCTAAGTTAAATGTTGTTTACGAAATGATAGATGTGTACACACATAGTAGAAAAAGACTGGAAAACATTAAAAGTGATTGTTTTGGGGCAGAGGAACTGCAAGCAATTTTTGTTTATTTGAACTTTTTCATAGTGAAAACATATTCATTTTATAGTAAAATATTACTTAAAATATTAATCTATAAACCTTCCCTCCCTAAAGGCCTAAAAAGTGACTTTCTATAGGGAATTTTGTCTCTAGAAATCCTACCTCTTCTGTTTTTAATGATAATATGTGTTGCCTTCTAAAATCTTAAGTATTTGGAACTGTGTAGTTATAATAGATTCTCTACCTCTTAAACAAATAAAAATCCTTAATAGCTCTGTGATTTTAATCTTAGGCTCCTCCTTAGAAAAAATACCAATGGACTGTTAGTTAATGATATGGAATGTTAAGAATTTGAACAGAGCTTCTGTACCTATTTCTCCAGAAGTGCTAAATTTTGCTTTCAATTCAGGCTCCACAGTATCGATTAATGTCATTAAATTATACTATTTAGGCCTACAGAATAACTCTTTTGCTTTTTTTGATTTTCAAACTGTTTATTTCATCAACGCAATATAAAGTTAATGATGTTATGGAGAGTAAATGATGCAGTTAGAATCAATCACTCAGGAAAAATCAGCACGTTTGGTCATTTAAGGAGGAGCTGAGTTCAATACAATCTGATTCCTTGTGCAGTATTTGATGTAATAATTATGGTACTTGTCTTTCTCACAGGTTTTGGTAGGAGATACCACCATTTCCAAGGCTCTCACTCATTCTTACACCCACACTCAACCATAAGCGATTGTGCAAGAGACTATATAGTAAAAAGAAAACGGAGGAGCTGTGATCAGCCACAGGTGATCCCGATTTACAAAACAGAGGAAGGATATGTAGTCTATTAGTCCTAAAAGAAAAATTAGAGATGTGGAGAAAAGTTGAGCTATGATACTTAAGAATGTACAGGAGTAAAGATCTTCAAACTCCTGCTATGAGAAGAGACAATTCTACCTATAAATCCAGCACATGCTAACCACATAGGACTATTAATTCTAAATAGCTTTAGGAAGAATGTTCTAGAACAGGCTTCCTGTGGAAAATACAAATGCTAGGGCCCTTCCATGACCTATAATCAAGATTTCTAGAAGTGACATCCAGGCATTTGCATTTTAAGCTCTACAAGTGATCCTGAATTATACTAGAGGTGAGAACCAACGGACTTTCAGGGGAAGTTCAAATCCTTTAGCTTTAGCCAACCTTTATAAATTCATCTCCCTTAACTTCACATAGATTCTTTTTGGTTTGCTTTTTGCTTTTTTAAAATTTAGGTTATTTAACTTTTTTTAGGGACGGGGGTTTCACTATGTTGCCTAGGCTGGCCTTGAACACCTGGGCTCAAGCCATCTTCCTGCCTTAGCCTCCCAAGTAGCTGGGATGACAGGTATGTGCCACCATGCCCGGCCCCCACAAACACACAAATTCTGCTCATGCTAGGCCAGTCTCCTTGCTCTCTATCCTTGCTCCCCAACGAAGAGAAAGCTAGTTTGTGTCTTTGTATATTTGCTTATGACTTCTTATCTGGAATGCCCTGCCTGCTTCTTACAACTTGTTCAAGTTTTCCCCAACTCCAAAATTGGGTTCAAGTTTTACCTGCCTTCTAACTGACACTGATTACCTCCACAATAATAAACTACAGATTCTGTATCTTCCCCTCCTCAGTCTTGCATCATATGGAAACAGTAATTTACGTTTATCTTACATCTCACTATAATCATAACCCGTATGTGTCCTCAGAAAGTATTCATTTGGTTTTGTTGATACCTCTTTGCCATGTACATCAGGGACTTTCAAAAGATAGCGGAATGAACGAAAGTAGCACTTGCATATTCATGATCAAATAACATAGGGTATGTACAATTACCTCCAAAAACTTCTCAGAGGCCATTCCTTGCACCATGTAGGCTGACATTCTAAAGAAAATACACATGCAGAAATTTAAAAAGAAAGTTTGAGCCTCCAAACCCTAACCCCTCCTCTGAGCTCCTTTGTCATATATCCAACTGCCTATCGTATCTCCTCACTTGCATAAGAATTTCAAAGTAGACATGCCCCACACTGACTCACAGTTCTCTGTTCCCTAAATCTGTTCATTTCTCTATATGCCCTATGGTTCCTAACTCTATGGAGTTAATGATAGTGATGTTCATCTGGTGGCTGAGGTGAAACATCTGAAACTCATCACACCTAAAGTCTCTCTTTCTCTCCCATGCAACATCAAGTCCCCCAACAATGGCTGTCAGCCCTACCTTCTAATTGCACAGAACTGAACCACCTGCCGTGCCCTCCCCACCATTGCCCATGACATAACTGGTCTTCTTGTGGCACCCTTGACCGTGTTAGACTATTCTCCACAGAGTAGCCCCAGATCTCTTTTAATCTATAAATGAGATCATATATATTCTTTTAAAACCCTCTTATGGCTTCCTCTCAGTCTTTACCCTGGTCCGTGTGGTCTGTTCCCTGCCTTATCTACATGATCATTCTTGCTTCACTCCACTTGAGCCACATACTTCTTGCTGGAATATTTCAAGTCGTTCCTCCTTCATAGCCTGTATAATATCCATTCCCTCTGCCTAACATGCTCTTCCTCCTAGTCAGCACATATTTAGCTTGTTCTCATTATTTAAAATCTTTGTTCAAATATCTCCTGCTCAGTGAGACTTCCTACCTATCCTATTTCAAATAGCACTTTCTCCATTATGTACCCTTATTTTCTACTTCCTTACCCTGCATTATTTTCTTCCTAGATATTGTCACTATTTAAAATGATATATTTTTTGTTTACTTAATTATTGGCTGTCTCCCCTTCTGGTACAAAGTAAGTTTCATAGGGAATGAACCCTGTTTAATTTCTCACTATATTTCCAGTAATTAGAACAATGGCTGAACCATTATAGGTGCTTGATAGCTATTAAATGACTGAATGAATAAGTGGATGAATAAAGTGTTTCAGGACTTATAAATCTCATCTCAGTAACATAAACTTTAAATAGAAAATCTTTATTCTGCAGGGTGCAGTGGCTATTCTGGATTATCCCAGAAGCTTCTATTCTTTCCATCTGGCTGCACAGGCCAGTCTGGGCAACCACCTACATACTACAGCTCAGGTCTTATAATATAGTTCTTGGGAGGAGTAAAGTCAAATTAGATAGTTAACTGAAAATAATGTCTGTGAGTTTATAAAGGAGAAGTTTTCCTAGTCCAGTTGGTCCTGGTGAGTTAAACTGGCATTGAATGCTGACATGGTAATCTTGTGCTTGAGGAACTTCCAATCTGGAGAGGGAGTGAGGTATCCTATTATACTATTTATTTTGTGAAAGTACCAAGTATTGCTTATCTTTGTATCCATAGTGTTCAGAACATTGCTGAGCAGACAGTAGAGTTACAATGAATGTTTATTAAACACATGAACAATCCATGGAACAAACAACAAATTTTAAGTGCTATTCTTCTATATCTAAGCTTTGTGACAGTGTTAGCTAATTTCAAAGAAAAAAGCATTTGCCTCAATTAGATATATGCTAATTATAATTAATTCTTGCACCTTTTCTTCATATATGAGATTGAAAAACTCATTGCGAAGAACCAAGTCTCATCCATCTTTTATCCGCAGTTCTTAGTACAGTGTCTAGACGTGAAAGGAAGAAAAACTCCTTCCTTTTAGAGAAGGAGTAACTTCCTAATAGAAGTAACTTCCTAATAGAGAAGTTACAAGTCCTGGCAGCAATCAGTGACTATTAAAGAATGCCAGTCTGACATGGTTATCAGATGTTAGGTGATGAAAATCATGCCAACTAACATATGGATTTCTACTCTGTTTCTGTGTAAGACTCGAGCTCTAAAATTATTTCCTGAACACAGGGGATTAGAGCTTATGGTGATTATTTACTATGATACTGCTACTTTCTAGAGCATTGCTGATCAAAGTGCCAGAAACTCAATGCATGAAAAGCTACACTTCTTTACTCAACCTCTCTCACAGGTACGTAAAATTCTTTAGCAAACGGATGTTATAAAAAAGAGTTCAGTTTGTTCACTAAATATAAAGGGTTCAGTTTGTTTGATAAATAAAAGGATTCAGCAGTTTGTTCACTAAATATGAAAACCTTTTGAAATATAAGAAACAATAGTAGAGATGATGAAATATGTAATGCAACTATTAAATCTATATGCCTGTGGGTATCTTTCATGGTTATGATAACTAACTGCCTTGGTTTGCCCAAGACTGAGGAGGTTCCTGGGACTTGGGCCTTTCAATGTTAAAATAGGAAAAGTTCCAAACTAGTCAGGACAAGTTGGTCACCCTAATTATGATAAAACTTGCTAATTTAATTATCAGATATTTGTATGTATCTATATGTAGGATGCATAGGTATATGTAGAATATATCATAAACAACTAGGCATTACTAGGCTATACATGTGACAGGCTTAAGAAGAATTAGCTTATGTTGTACTAGTATCCATATTAAATGCAAATTCCTTCTCCTTTCATTTCCCCTCCATACACCACCACCTATCTTGGACTTCTTATTTATGTTTTAAAATTGTATGCTTGTGTTGATTTTATTATAGAAAAAACATTAAGTTGGGGGTATTAGGACAATTCCTTTTCTTCAGAAGAAAGGGAAAAGTGAGAAGCAGCAATGGAGACTGGTCTCAACTGATGCATGGGCTCATTTGTTTGGTGTAACCCCAAATGTGGTAATTCCCCACAGAATTAAATTTTCTTAACTCAGAAATTAAAACTTTCCTAACCAAGATTTTGTGTTTTAACACATACAGATGAAGCTCTCCAAATCAAGGCAAGATATAGAAAACTATCCTGAGGGGACGGGCACACGCACAAACAACGAGTGCGATGTGTACCAACCAGGGGATGGACACGCTTGAAGCTCAGACTTGCGGGGGAGAGAGGGGAAGGGCAACATACGTAACCTAAACATCTGTACCCCCATAATATGCTGAAATAAAAAAAAAAAGAAAAGAAAACTATCCGGCCTTAATTCTGCTGGGATATGTATTACAAGACAAACAGAGACAGCCCCTGTGGTCACCTCACGACCCTGATGGCCCTTCACTAACATCATCTGGTTTCAAGGGGGCTCCAAAATATTCTGTGCTCAGTGTTTTGGGCACAGAATAGCCACCAGAATCTGGATTACAGTATGAAAAATACTGCATTTTCCAAAGCGTTTACAACGCTAGGCTTGAATATTGAAGGGCAGTATCTTCTTTCTAAATGTCTCTGGTCAGTCTTAGCAACTAGACCTACTTTTGAGGCTCCATTTCTTTTATGTCTTTTAAACTTCATGATAAAAAAGAAATATTTAAATTTATAATACACATGAAACAGTGAAATTAGAAAAAAAATTCTATTTGATGTGTTTTTTTTAAGCTCCCATGACTAAAAAGATCAACAGTTATCTACATTTGTAATATTTATGCCTCCCAGACTCTGTGTAATGAGTTTCATCTCTGATCGAAATTTTATAACTGACTTTCATTTACCTGTGAAATAGGTAATAGAAAGCCTTGGTAGGCTCTTGCCCTAAAGAATCAGATGCAAAAAGGTAGTTCTACTGTAAGGAATAGAGGAAAAAATTGTCACCCAAATATGCTACTACTGTATTCCTTTGCTTTTTGCAGGAATGGAAAGCTATAGTCCTAGAAATGAACACTGAAATAGGTGAAGTACAGAAGACTGATAGATCAATACCTGAATGTCATAGTCTTTAGCTCTCTCTTCCATGAAACCATGGTGTGTCCTCTTAACTTTGGGCAAGTGCCCAGTTAAGAGAATTATTCCAGGAGGTGAACATGTCTCAGAGCAAACCCTTATTCCAACTGCGGTTTTTAAAAAGCCCAAGCGTACACTGTGTTCAAGGCTTTGGTTACATTGGTGAGCTAAAACAGAGAAGCCATGACTTCCTCCATTAAACTGGCTGGAACCCAGGTTACACTAATTCAGCCTCAATAGAAAACCTCTGCTTTTCAATCCCTTTGTTCTCTTGGATGTCACAGCTTCCTGTTCTATTCTCTTCCTTTTATAGTCTTCTTTCACCAAGCATTTCAGGAAAAAAAAATAAAAAGCTAAATAAAGATCACAGCCTGTTCCATTGTGTCCCCTTCTTCTTCATCATCTTCTTTTCCATTTGTGCAATGTTGTGGCACCTATTAACTACCAATGTTTTCAGAATGACATTATACAAGGTGCAGGCTGTACCACTGTGCCCTAAAAATATCAACAACTGCATTAGTCTCACAATAATTAATGGCAGGCATTATGCAAATGACAACTTTTTCGCTGCAAAATAATGACATTTCTTCATTTTGAGCAGAGTTATGCAAAACAATGAATTTAGGATGATAAATCACACAGGAGAATTAAGAAAGCCATAACGTTCCTGCCCAGGCAGGCAGAAAGATAGACAGACCAACAATTTAGAAGACATTGTTTGTTCTCACACCACTATAAAAAATCATAGCCAGTCGGCCATTAATGTGTGTAGGTTTTTTTCCTTTTCCCCTTTAGGCAACAATGCATAAGGGGATGCTAAATTCTAGCAATTGGATCATTACAAGTCACAAGCAAATTTTTCTTTATTAACCTTAATAAGTCATTCACTCAGAGAGACTATAGTCATCAGGCAAATAAAAAGTATCACATGCCATTCTGCTACACATTAACTAATTCCTTATGCAAACATCACAACATATAGCAATTACTGCCGCTCAAAAAAACAAAGTCATTTTCAATTTATTTTATTGCTTTTATACTTGGCCATTTCCTGTAGCACATTATCGTTTCTTTCCATAACAACCCGAGGTGGAATGGAGAAGAATTTCAGCAGCAATGAGCCCTTCCTCTAACCACCTTTGTCATACCTTTTTCTCCTCCTGGGGCTGCTAATGAAGGTTAGTGGTAGGGTATGTGTGTGCTCCTTCACAGCCAATCTGCAACAAGCTCTAACAGGAATGGCACAGTCAGCCCCTATCCCTGTGGCAAACAGAGTAGAGGGTAGGCAGAAAGACCCCAGATCTCACTGTCTCCTATATTTGCTACCATAACGCTGACAGCTTTCCTTGATTCAGTAAAACAAGGTAAAAGTGCAGGTTTCGATCTGCCACTAGCAGGTGAACATTAAAGTCAATATATGCAATGTTAACCTGAGAGATGCACGTTATGGTTAACGAGAATTATGAGGCTAGTTTGTCTTGCTTCACTCAGCACACAACCTGTCCCTTCCAGAATTCTAAGTGAAGAGCAATAATAAATACTGAACACCATCCCCCCACATAATATTAAATATCATCTTTGTTTTTCTTTTCTGTTTTATGCCATAGCCTCCTTTATCCAAGACTCCAAGGATGTGAAACAAACACCAAATAAACCTTACACGTCGCCAGTAGATTTTTTTAGCCCATTTTACAGACTGACAAATGGATTCTGAGCAACGAGGGGCTTACACAAATTTGGACAATGGCACAGGTCACATCTGACTGTCTCTCCAATGGTCTGACCTCTGAGGTCCATGGCCTTTTTCTCATAATCATGAGCATTCTTTCCTGCTGGTAAACAATTATGATGTAAACAGCCTGTACGTGTCCCTTTTCACACAATAGGATGATCATCTCCTTCTGTTCTCCTAAATCCACAATTCATTCCCCCCTTTTTAAGGTAGAACATTTCCAAAATACACACGGGAAAAGCTCCCTTTTCTGTTTCTCCTCCTGCAGGTAATAACATTTTGCAGTTCTCCTTAAATAAAATCCAGCCCATGCTGGATCAATAAGAATGATGCCCATTTCCCTAATGGCAGCCGATTGCCATTTGCTATTCAAATCAGACTAGATAAATTACAGTACATGCCAGGGAACAGGCCAGTGAATTAAGACAGGCCTCCAGAGGACCAGCGATATTATTAATCTTTTAAGACACTATCATATTTCTTCCTGACAGTGTGCGTAGACTCACAGACACACTGCACCCAGATTGAAATATCAGCTGCTGAAAAAATCAATAGTGTTAGAAACACAATAATTTTTGGTCTGCAGGGCCTACACTAAGCAACACTTGTACCCTCCTGTGCCATCTCTTCGCCCACTTTCCATTTCCCATTTCCTCCTCCCACCTTTTGCTCTACCCTTTCCATTCTCTGGTTTTAAATGCTGTAAGCCCAAATGACAAGATATTACAAAGGAGTTTCCACTGCTAACACTGGCCATTGTGGTTAGAGTGTTGATTTTCAATGGCTTGTTTGAAATGAAATTTCACTAGTCTGGTAAAATGTTTTGGTGTGGCATTGTTCTTCCTATCCACTGAAGACAGACCCCTAACCTTTGTGTACTTCATTCTGTTTTATGAAGAAATATGATATTTAGAGAGGTGGCCATACCTGGAAAGTTCTGGGGAGAGTGGAATGGAGAGAAAGAAAAATAATAGAAACCTGGATAAGAAATAAAAAAGGTGGGGGGGGTATTGAAGAGTAAGGGGAAGAAACAAAACAAAACAAAAGGCTACAGGGAGCTGGATGGAGAACAGTATGTGGTGGGAAAAACCTTCTAATTATATTCTGAAAACTTGGGTTTGGGCTCTGCCTTTGTTGCCTGTACACTGTGTGATTTTGCCAGTTACTTAACCTTTCAGATCCTTGGTTTCCTTATTTGTTAAATAAAACAATATAACCACCTACCTCATAGCATTCTTGTGAGGGTTAACTAACAAGATGTGTATGCTTTCTAAATAATAAAGCGCTTTGTAAATGATGAATGATATAAATTTTATTTCTAATAGAGATGATTTCTGAAATATGTCTATTTTTTCCTTTCATAAAACTAGAATATCATAAAGGAACTTTAGATGTTATCAATAAATAAGCAAAGTGACAGCCACAGAAATATTATTTAGGGTCATCTTACTGGTAGCTGGCAGAACTTGAACTACACCAAGATCTGTTGAATCTGAGCGAATATCTTTTGCATTTTACCAGACAAATTTTGCCTTTTCCATATCTCTTTCTACTCCAGATTTGAGGCTTTGATTTTTGTTCATCTTGTTTCTCAACTGGGGAAGCAGATAAAATAAATAAACACTAAACACCAAACAAGGGGAAAAAACACCATGCTTTTGCGCATCCTCATATGATACTCTCTGCATCCCAAGTCCCTCCCCAGTTTTCCTCCCATTTTGATTCTTCCTTTCATAGCAAAACTTATTGAAATAATTTTCTATATTAGCTATTGCCATATCTTCTATTCTTTTCTCAACCTAGTGTAATTAGGCTTGTATCCATTCCACTCTGCCATATCTACTGTTGCCAAATTCAATGGCCACATTTTTATTCTCATTTTACTCAACTTCTCAGCAGCAATTTAACACAGATAACCATTTCTTCCTTCTTGAAACACTGTGGCTATTTTCTGGGAAACTGCTCTTTCTAGTTTTTCCTACTACTTTATTGGGCACTTAAAACCTATTTAAGTCTCATCAAATTTGAAATCTGTTACTAGTAATTCATTCGTTAAGTTACTTCTGAATTGGGATAAACATGGAAAACTTGGCTAAACAATAAACTCTCGGAAGGTGTCTGTGAGATACACAGGTTTTGAATGCCTGGCTTTATGACTCTGAAATGCAGAAAAGAGTAGAAAATCTTGTTCTTGGTTTGCCTTGAAGCGGTTTTATTCCACGTATCTCATGGCAAAATTTATCAACTACTTTTGAATATCCATAACTAATCTAAAAATTTGTCAAATGGATGGATTTATACATATGGGTAAAACAGAGTTTTTTGCCACTCTGTCAAAACATGATGACACAGAAGGCACACTGTGTCTTCAAAGGCACAGAATTTCATAGAGAACTCCATACTGAACTTGAAGCTCACACATGTGCAGCACCTCATAGGTCTACTATAATAGATAATTGCTCCACACAGTTTCTTTTAACAGTTGTTCTTTGGGCTCTACATGGGAAGAAATAAAGATGAAAACCATTTCCAAGTGAACCAAAGTAATCTGAATAGGTTGTTCTCCTGACCTTAAGCAAAAGCGTGAATACTTCTTTCAAGAACACAAGAAATATTCTAGCAGTATTCTGTCTTCTGATGTCAGATGGAGCTAAAGTTCATTTTCATCTCAGGAGAAGAAGCAGTCCTTCCTAACTTACATATATGAGTGGACAGCAGTACCTGAACACAGTGATTTCCTGTCTCATGTCTGACTCTAAGTTTGAACCACTTTGTAACATACAAAAGGTCATTGATATGATAAAATATCACAAGACAGCACAGGGATGATCAAAGCCAAAAATATCCAAATATACTATTGGAGATAATCCCAAGAACTTCTTCTGCATGTGATAATACTAAGAATGTGAATAAAGATAATTTTCTTAAGGGAAAAAAGGAACGTTTCTATCATTTGCCTGCCACTTGCCACTCAGGAGTAGACTCTTGCTCTCTTTTCGGCTTAAATTCTTCCATAGAATCAGCTTCTCGGGCCCTTAACCAAGGTTTTCTTTTACCTAGACTAGAACAAATATTCTATCTTGGGTCATGAGAATATATCAGCAAAATTCTCAGAGTTAATACTTTAATTATACACATATGTATTTATTATTTTGTGTGTGTGTGTGAGCTGTTCCACCAAGTTAAACTTTAACCACATCAATCCAGGAAAAAATCTCTGATTATCAACTAACAGTTTTGTAAACAGTTATCTCACAAGTTAAATATTAACTTGAAAAATTTAACTCAAAACTCCAAACAAGCAGAAAGAGCCAAAGGGCCAGGAAGAAAGGGTAAAGATTTGCTGCTTCAGGGTTATGTTCTTTTGGAAGAGAGGAACAGAAAGGACCAGGAGCATTTTGGTAGTAGCTGGATGGTGTGTAGGAAGTCAAGTGTGTGTGTAGGAGTAGATAAAAGCAAGAAAGGAGCCTAGAAGACACCTGCTGCTTATCATCATCAATTCAAAACCTCAATGTAGAACAATGAGGTTAGCCACCAGGGAAAAGAAAATTCTTGGAGCTATGAGTACACTGGTAATGTCCACAGTAATTCAGGGATAACAGTGTGTGCTTCAATAATATGGGCACCTTTATTTTTAAAACAACATAGCTAAGATACTCAACATTCAGTGGCTGGTTCACACTGCCTGCCTGCATGTGGAGCATTCTGGGGCCACTCTCCCACTAGAAACAGTGGAATGAAGGCTGATCTGCCTGTCCTGTTTCCATTTAGCAATAAAAAAACAAAGCTGAAATGGCTCCCTGCAGTGCTAGGTTATTAGGGACAGGGATTTCAAGTTCTAATCCATCATCTAACTATCCATCAATTCACCCTCTGATTAATAGAACCGTATCACCTAGGGGAAAAAAATGGATCGAGACAGTAGACCAATTCAGAAAGGCTTTTCTGTACCTGAATTTCTTTACCATAAATATTGTCCACTGGCTAGGATTTTGACTCAAAAATGTCAAGAAAATCCACATGGCCAGAGTATTAGCACAATCTTGATATTTGAAGTACAGGATAAAGTTGATTTATTTTAATGCTGTTTTAGGAATGGTTAGGAACTGTTAAGATTCCTCCTGCCAGTATGTCAAAGATCAGCTCAGTCTCACTTGCTGGTTTCTACAAAAGTAAATATCTTTTAAGGAAGACTCCCATTTGCCCCATAGATCTACAGAAAAAGTGAGGCCAAATAATTAGAGTTGCTCAAGAGAGAAGTAGGATTGGATGAAAAAACAGATACAGGAATGTAGCAAGAACAATTCTTACATACACATGTATATTTTGTTTAGATTCAAGAAATATGATATAGCTCATCAGATCTTACTTTTGATATTTTTCTTATACATTTAACACATGAATACATGCTTATTGGAAAATATTTAGACAATATAGACTAGACCTTGCCCTTTTAAAGCTGTTTATAGTTAATAAAATACTTTCACATAAAATATCATATACTTTCCTGACAAGTCCACAAAGTAAAAAGAGCAGGTCCTATAATCTCTGTTCTATACATAAGCAAGTATTACTCTACTATTGATGTAGTCGATGCAGCAGGAACTTGAACAGAGGAATAGGACCCATTAGCAGCCTCGTTATCCATATGCACATGCCAAGTGAGAGCACCATGATGGCTGTGGAAATGAAAAGGCTTGATAAGAGTGATCAGTGGAAGGGATCAAGAAGGGAGAGTTCTCAAAATAATCCAAAGGAACTTTAGACAAGCACTAGGCATAAATGGCAAAATTCAGACTAATTTATGGGAAAGAAAGAGTGTTTAGAGCAAGGAAGAAACTCCAAATTCAGATCACTTATTCATTTGTCATATATTAATTGTATGCCGAATATGTTTGAGTTTCTCCAATAGATGCTGTTGGGCAAACAATGATGTGTATTGAGACACTGATCTATGCCTGAGGTACTCAATATCTAGTTATTGAGATAATGTCCAAGAATAATTATAACACAAGGAAATTCAGATAGGTGTTTAGACAGAAAACCGTCTAGGCTGACAATGAAAAACTTCATTATGGTGGAGAAATCCAGTTGAACTTTGAAAAATCTGTACAATTTGGGAAGTGATAAGAAGATTCAGGTTGTGTGAAGGGCATGAGAAAAAGCATGGGAACAGAAAATTATAAGATATATTTGGGACTAGCAAATAAGTTAGTCGGAATGTGTAATAGGAAATAATCTTGGAAAGATAGGCTGAGCCTGGAATCTGAAGGGGGTCCTAGAATAATGAGCCAAGCAACCCACTTTATTCTAGGGACAAAAGAGGTCTATTAGAGTCTTGTAAGTAGGATACTGGCATGATCACAGTAATATTTTAGTATAAGTAATTAGGAATGGTGATTAGAATCAACTGGAACAGGAAAAGTCTAGAGGTAATGAGAGAAAGGAGCGGGGGGGAGGGAATTAATGAGAAGTGATCAGTTGCAATAACCCAGGCACTATGTGATAACTATCTGACCTCAGTAGTGTCAATAGAAATGTAAAGGAAATGCCATGTTCTAGATACATTGTGAGGGAAGCAATAATAATTAATACTTATTAAACTTCTACTATGTGCCAGGCACTGAACTATGTGCTTTATGTAGATTAACCCATTAATGTCCATGTAAACCCTAAAATGTTAATAACTTTATTGTTTCCATTTTATAAATGAGGATTAAGCAACTCTCTCAAGGTTATACAGTTAGTAAGTGGTAAAGTCTGGATTCCAATCCAGGTAATCTGACTCCAGAGTCTGATCTCTAAACCCTTATGCTAACTGTTTTTCCTAGGCATGGGGATCTTGGTGGAGATTATACATGACAAGATTTGATAGAATTTGATGACTGGCTATATATGAGTCATAATATCCTGAGATTCTTGGGATTCTTGATTCTAAAGTTTTTGGGTGGTGAGTAGAATGGTGATATTATGAATAAAAACAAGGAAATAAAAAAGACCTTCTTGACTTCACATTGTACATTTGTTCTTAATGGTCCAGTTGCTTTTTGGATTTCAAGTGTAAATTTTCAATAAAAGTCTCAAAAGCAATTGGAGCAGCAAACTGGAAAGTTCTTTGAAAATGGATACCAGTTGATTCTTCTTTCTGGTTTCACTAATGTATATCTGCAGTACAGTACAGTTCTTGTTATATATGGGATGCTCAACAACACTACGTTGAATGAGTCAATTGATGGGGTATTAATCATAAATAGGTGAAAAAAGAAGGGTGGAGGGTAGCAGAGTCAAAAGAGGATGACCCAGAGTCAGACAAATCTTGGTTCAAATCCTACCTCAGCCACTTTCCAACTATATGACATAGGGGAAGTTATTTTAAACATTTTGTGTAAAATGGTATAATAATGCATAGGAAAGCCAGATACCTTTTTGTATTCAGTGCTTCTATGTAAAGGCAGTGTGTCTATGCAAGCCTAGAAAGGAATGCTTCCAAAAGCTGTTATCTCTAACAGAAGAAAATCTACAAACCTCTTCTCTTCTTTTAATTTACAAAACTGCATCAAGACCTAAGGAAAAAAATGTGCCAAATAATTTCCAGTTTCAAAAGAAAAAATAAATTATCTTCAGAGAAGTAAAAACTATAGAGCTTCAACTGAAGGGGAGATTTTAATTGCAGGGAAACATATCAGTTGAACGGTTTAGCTTGGACTTCTGGAATCAGTAGCAGCCAGTGGGATATATATTAAAGAAAAAATCAACTTTAATTAGCCTTAAGATTTTGTACAGCTTGGCTCTTCCCTCCCACACCTAGTCTGATTCCATCGGGTCAACCTCCTTTTCAATCACACTCTCTCCCATCCTTTTTTCAGTTGCTGTCATGACAAGCCAATGGAAGAATGACACACAGATGAAAACAAGGTTTGAGTAATTACTGCACTGGCTAGTTGTTGTTTGAGCATCATTTTATTTCTTCCAATCACACAAGTCCTTGGACTTCACAGCTCCGTGGTTCAGATGGGGGTGATGCTGATTATATTATGACATTACAGCAAAGACAGGCAGATCAGACAAAGTGAATTTCACTCAGTAATTAAACTGTGGTTTCTTTCGTCTAATGTCCAGGGCAAGATTAATCGAAAGGTAGCTCTTTATCATTCCGATTAGTGCTGGGATTTGAAGAGTGAGCTCTGATTTGATAGCTAGCTGTGAGTCTGGCTGACTGGTGGCCCCACATCTGTCTAACTTGCAAAAATAATATCAGATCAAGATACATTTGCAAGGTTATGCCCTTCCCTTTTATTTTATTTTTTTTCTGAAGGAAATGCAAATAGATTCAAATATGCTGCCATTCACATTACCCTGTTTTCTATTACAAAAATGTGTGAAAAAGAACAGGTCCTTCCAAACCCCACAGCATTATACAAATGGTTTTCCATAATTCCATTTAGCACCATGCTCTAATGGCTTCTTATTTTTTGCCTTTTCATTATCTGAGACTCAATATGAATATTTGGATGGCCCAAGCAACAGCTTTTTAAGCTCCTCAGAGGTTCTACTTTTATTTCAAAGGACTCATTGTAAGACTTATGGAGGGATTTTGCTTCTTTCAATCACTCTTTTAATGCATATTATATCACCAACTTCTTTATCAAATAATGAGTTGGATCACTGATTCTCAATCCTGGATGCCCCTAAAAGTATCTGTGAAGCTTGTTAAACAATCAGCTATCCAGCCCTGACTCCAGACCCAATGAATCAGAATACCTAGGATTTAGACACAAAAATTTGTATGTTCTTAAAGTCCGCAGGTGATCTGAGCATACAGCTAGAGTTGATAACCATTGAGTCAGCTACGCAGCGTACCAGCTGTATTTGCAAAAGATTTATCAAAACAAGCCATTGTTGAGGGAAATGAGACCTGATATTATTGTGAGAAACCTCTTAATAAAATGATAAAAAGGTTATTCAAGTAGCCTTTGTATAGAAAGTGTATATATACACTTAGGTCTCTTAAGGCAGCAGAAGAGGAGGAAGACTGGTAGAAAAAAACAGGTCTACGTTGATAATGCTCCCATTGTTCTCTCTGATAACACTGAAGGTGATAGTTTACTGATTGAGCTCATTGCATGGTAACACTATAGCTACCAACTATATAATTTAAGGTGACTGTTGAGTAAACCATAGAATCTCAGAGTTTGGACACAAACTTAGAATTAGCTGTCATCTATTTTAACCCTTCTCTATTCAGCTATCTTTTTAGAAAGAGAAAAGCAGGATTGAGAAGACCTGATTTCAAATTCTGACTCAGCCCTGTTTCAGAGTTTAAGAACACACATTCTGAAGTCCAACAGAATTCAATTACTAGTTGGGTAGCATTCAGGTATTTATTTCTCTAAGACTTAATTCATACATCTTTAAAATGGGGCCAAGAATACATATCTTGCAGAGCTATATGGGCATTATAATTAATTAGACAAAAATGCCTGGCACACAAAAGTATCAGAACTCAATAAAATTCTGTTGAAGGCAAATGTAATAATTGCTTCACTGAAACTCTATGCCTAAAAACCATCAGTTTGGGGACTCACAGATCAGTTTTCCTGAAGATTTGATTTATCAGAAAAAAAAAAAAGAAGAAATCTAAATATGAA
>NW_012149574.1:0-20450 GCF_000956105.1 Propithecus coquereli | reverse complement strand
ATACAGGCAAGGGTCAGTCTTCCTATCAACTCATCCTTTTTCTTCTTACAAAATAATAAAGCAGTTTTATGAAAACTGGCAAGTTATTTAAATATTTCCTCCTTTAAATGCAATGAATAAAGTATTTTCAAAATGCATTAATCAAAATCGGTAACAAAAATCAATGTACAATTGAGAGTTAAATATTTTAAATACAATTGATAAATTAATTTGCTAAAATGAATATACTCAACCTATAAATGGAGACTATTCTGAGTCTAAGGAGAAATTTAGACATTTCCACTCCCAAGGTTGCCCAAAGGAAAGGATGATGACAGAAATTCTACAAATGTGTTTAGAGTCTGTAATACAATATGCCAACAAATGTGCATTAACTCTACTAAAAGTTACTGTGTAAGACTTAATAAGAGAATTATGGTCTCTAAATGCAACTGAGCATACAATTGATCTGGAGAGAAAAAAATGATATAAGAAAAGTTTATCAAAATACAGGACAATATAGCCTAGTGGTCAAGTGTGAGGCCAAAGGACAATGTTCTTTTAAATACATACTGTGTGAGGTAGGGTTAGCTACTTAAGATCTCAGAAACACAGGCATAGTAATTCTGTGAAGGGGTTTTGGTGACTGACCATAGTGGGTACTGAATAAATGCAACTTATTATTTATTATAATAGTTGACAGTTTATTACAGTAACACAAGCTATATCACAGGTAAGACTATGCCACAGGGAAGACTTAAACTAATGGTACAGACATGGAGGGCTATAGGAAACCAAAACTAAGAGAAGGTTGGCATGGCTGGTAAGGGTTTTCTGAGGAGGAGGTATCAGAGCTGGATAATGCAGTGTGGAGAACATTTAGCTCAACAGAAGAACAAAGATCATTTCAGGCAGAGTGGGAGGCTGTTGATATGGGCTGCAGGTCAGAGTTTGATGTACACGCTTGAAGCTCGGTCTTGCGGGGGAGGGGGGGCAAGGGCAACATACATAACCTAAACATCTGTACCCCCATAATATGCTGAAATAAAAAAAAAAGTATTTAGGGACTGTTAGATAAACAGTTTAGGATAAACCAGTAAAGGTAAATTTGAAACAAAGCCAATACAGGGTTCTGAATTCCCCAAATCACTTGTTTTTTCATAGAATTTTAAATTGTTAAAACATTTTCTCAGTGGAATTCAACATTTCTTTAGAATAGTAGTTCTCAAATTTCATTATGCATCAGAATCACCTGTAGGGCTTATTCAAACACAAATTGCGGTACTCCACCCCAAAGTTTCTTATTCAGTAGGGCAAAGTAAGTCCTGAGAATCTGCATTTCTAACATATTCCTAGGGGACTGATGTTAATGCTGGTCACCGAGAACTACTGTTTTAGAAGATGGTGAGATAGAGTTGGATGAAGATAGAGTTGCACGGGTAAGACAATTGGAGAAGATGGTAAGACAATTGGAGAAGATGGCAAGACAGTTGGATGGTTATTTCCTAAATAGCCTCTTTATTTCCTATAAAATGTCATCCCCACTCTCACACCAAGTTACAGAATAACCTACATGCAAATAACCTACGGAACAAAATTCTTACTTTGATCTTCTAATCATTCTGTTGGGTTCAGGTACTTAACTGTGGGAATGAGGAGACCCATGATCAACAGGAGTCCAGGCCAACCAGCCTGGAACTTAATCACTTTTAAAGATATTTAAGAATTGAAAATGACAGAGCCAAGAGACTAAAGGAGGGTGGAGTTTATATTCCAAAGAGCCTCTATCAATCTGTGCCAGACATTTTGTACTTGGGCTACTTAACTGCCTGCCCCTTAATCCACAAACTATTCTCAACTTGCTGTGGTTTACCTTTTCCTTTTCTTCAACAGGCGATCAGGAGTGAGCAGGGGGAACAAGACCTTTCTATTTAGGAGTGGACCACTGTTTAAGCATGTCCACCTCCTGCTTCAAAATCTTTCTAAATTTCTATTTTGTAGTAACTATAAGAAATATTTTAAAAGGTAGAAAGAGGAAATGAAATGCTCTGAGAGAGTATTTTCTCAAGTATAGCTCCAAGGGCGATATCTCACAAGTCAGTACTTTATTTTCAATGGCAAACCAAAAAACAAAATGTGTTTGAAGATTCACGTAGAAGTCTTTGTGATAAAAGGTCAAAAGTGGATTTAAAATGTTTGAAACTCCAAAAATCTCTCAATAACAGTAGCTTGTTAATTTCTTAGCCATTTATCTTTTCTTAAAACAAAAAGCTGCATAATTACAAAGTATAATTAATAACAATAACAACAATTACCACAAGCACAACAGAAGTAATGAGAGTAAGCACCATGGGCCCAGATCCCCATAGTTACAAAGGAGTAGAATTTGTCTTAGTATTTTTCAATATAGACAGCAGCCCAATAATATAGGGGAAAATTGAAAGGAAAAAAATCTTCCTTATGCTCCCTAGAAAATACCACAGAAAAATAGACAACAAACTTTAATACCTATTGTTAAATATCTTCACTGTATAGATCAGGTCAGGCAATTTAAACAGACAACAACATGAGGCCTCTAATGTCTCTTAGGAAACAGTTTCGATGTGAATTCCTAGGTGGCCCCAATTCCATGTCTAGTTAAACCTCTCCATCTACTCATGAGAAGAAAGAAATAGCATTTGTACAGTGTTTTACAGTTTGTAAAATATTTCTACAAACATTATTTGATTGTCTCAGTAATCCTGTGTGGTAGGGAAAGCATTAATCTTAAACCCATCAGAAGGTGACAGAATTAAGGATCAGAGAAAAAGGAAATAAATTAATCTTTCCTAAATATCTGCATTGGGTCAAACTGTTCAGACCTGCAAAGAAGTCCAAATATAGACTTTTATGTAACATTAATAGACTCAGAGAATTTATTACTTGTCCAATGTCAAAAATGGCAGAACCAGGACTTGAATGCCGATAATCCAGCTCCGGATGCCATGCTCCTTCCATCAAACCATAGACTAACTTCCCAATTGTCAAGATCTAGTTATAGTAACCACCCTTCTCAAGAGGAGGCTTGTTCAATTGCCAAGAACAATAATTACTAATAGTGTTCAGGTTTTTTGTTTGTTTTTAGTTAGCCTGAAAATAAAGGTACACATTCCTTGATAAGATGTGCATCTTTATAACATGACTGAGTTTGTCTAGAGGATAAGGAAGAGAATGTATTATTTCATTAGTTTAGAATACTGACTTTTAGACTTAACCTTAGCCAAAAGGCTGAGAAGCAACAGAATGCTGACTTTTAAAAGTCACTCCAGCTACCCATGGATACAAGAGACAATGCAGCCTCATTTTCACCAAAATACTCTTCACAGGAAATATAAACCAAAAGACTTATTGAACTCAAAGGTTAGATTCTGGCACAGCCTCAACTTTAAGCTACTGGTTTATAAATAAGGGGCAATACACATGCATATTAAAATGGTGAATAGCAGCAGAGCATGTGTGAACAAAATAAATTTTCCATTAATTGTTCTGAACTCAAAAGTCTCAAAGCTATAGATTCAGACTTGAAACCTCTTGAACAAACTGACATCTCTTTTCATTTTTACTTTTTACATGCATTTACTTGTACAATTGGTGGTGCAGTGGGTTTTTTTTCAATTTGTTTTAAAGATAATTATATTCTCCCTTCACTTGTATACATACAACTTCTGACTTACAGCATTTAAAGGTTTGGCAAAGCAATGTCTTCCCACAAGAGACAGAGGTTTCACCTAGAAGCCACCTTGGGAATTTGGACTGCAGAATTTGAGGGAGGTCTAGTACATAAGTAAATATTTGTGAAATTAAATTGAAATTTTGAATATTAAAGGAAAACATTTATTGAAAGAAGATTGCTTTATATTTTGAACAACTACCTTTCTACTAAGCATTTTTGGAGAATTGCAGAATTTTAGTGTTGATGCTATATGGTGAATTTTATTTTTAAAATGACAGAATATCAGTGTTAGCAGAGTTCATTAAAATTATATATTGCAATCATCTAAGGCTTGAGTACCCTGTAAAACATCCATGTAAAGTGGTTGTCTCTGCTTAAACACCTTGGTCTTAGGGGACTAAGATTTGTGGATATTAGGCACTGTTATAGACTGATTGTGTAGATCCCTTAAAGTTCACATGGTGAAGCACTAAGCCACAGTGTGATTACATCTGGAGATAGGACCTTTGAAGAGCTAATTAAGGTTAAATGAGGTCACAAGGGTGGGGTCCTAATCCGATAGGATTGGTGTCCTTATAAGGAGAGGAAGAGACACCAGAGGTGCTCTCCTGTGCTCACAAAGAAAAAGCCATGTGAGGACACAGTAAGCAGAAGGCCATCTGCAAGCCAAGGAGAGAGGCCTCAGGAGAAACCAAACCTGCTGACACCTTGGTCTTGGACTTCAAGCCTCCAGAACTGTGAGAAATAAATTTCTGTTGTTTAAACCACCCATCTTGTGGTATTTTGTTATGGCAGCCCTACAGACTAATATAGGCACTAAAATTCTCACAACCTGCAAGGTAAGGATTGTTTGTTTACAGGCACTCTACAGGTATAAAAATAGATTATTGGATGTTCAAGAAATGTCCCAAGAGATAAAGAACCAATAAGTGGCATAACTAAGATTTAACCTAGGCTTATCCTCCAGATCAATATTATTTCTTCATATTTTCTACTTTTGAACACATAAGGTTATTAGAATATTAGTTTTTAAATTGACCTGAATATTTTATTCTTGTTTTCATCACTGGTGCATGTTCTATTTGTTGGAGTTACAAAAAGCAAAATAATTTGTCTTTTATATGACTGTCCTTCATATACTTGAAGATAGTTATCACATTCCTTCCTCCTGAATTTCTAAACAATCTGCTTTTATCCAAGTCATTGAAAAAAACTGGTGATCAAGCTAAGGCCAAGGATATCCCTACAATGGGCCATAGGAATCTCCTCTACTATGACACTGAGCCATTTGTTTGTACCCAATAGTGTGGTCATTCAACCAGTTACTGTTCTACCTGTACTTAGATAAGTTACTAATGCGTCTATATATATAACCCGGAAAGATCAGATCACATATTGTCGACACAATTTCACTGAAGTCATTCTGGTGTTTAGCAGGCACCACTTCTTTCAGGGGCTCATAATCCATTGCTTTATGCTTTATTGCTTTAATAGTCCATGTTAGACTCTTGCTCAGGACTGACATCATGCTGTTTCATCCTCATAAACTGTATTTTTATGCTTTTTGAAAATCAAAACATTTCACATATGTAGTTATATAACTCTAGTTAGATAGATAGGTAGTTTTTCTTTTCAAATATGGATGGTAGTAAATAGTGATCTTATTGACAAGTTCTCTCACTAGTCTATGGTTCTATTCCTATTTTCAGGCTCTTCTCCTTTTCCCTTTTCCCATTACCTTCCAAGGAAAGTCACTCAAGTGTAATCATGAACTGAAACCAGAGATGGTATGTTGGTCAGACATAGATCTACAAACTAGAACAGTAGAGAGGACTTAAACAAGGTGTTGTTCTAAGGTCCCTGACTATACTGGTAGAGGAGAATGGGTTATGATTAAGCGAGGCTTTGCTCTCATCTCTACACATGGCTCTGTCTGACTTTTGTATTTCATGTGTAGCTTTGTACCTGAAGAGGGTTACATCCTTTTGTTATTCACTCTAGATGATTTCCTTTGCCAAAGAGTCAAGACAGTTTTGTATTTTTCATCCTTTAACTGAGAAACTGTGATATATAATGCTTTTATTTTCCCATGAAGACTTTCTCTGAAGCAAGCACATACCACAACTTTTACCTAATCAAGAAAAGTTGTTTGGGTGGTGGGGGAGGGGGAAGCAGGGTGGACTTTAAATGCACAAATCAGTCCTAATAAAAACACTGAGATTCAGGTGCCTGAGGTTAGAAATACTGAAGGGAATTCAATTATACTAATTAATATCTAAGAAGGGCTAGAGATCACATGCTGAATGTGGGAAACTAGGCCAGTCAGACATGAGCATATGGGGAGGGCAAGATCAACAGATAAAAGTAACAAACAAATCATACATAAATGCTCCAACAGAAATGAAATAGAGAATATAAAATAAATGTTCCAACAGACACTGAAGAGGAGGTAAAGTAAATGGTCTACCAGACATAAAAGTGAAATGTTCCAACACACACAAGACATTTTATTGGTTTTATGTAAACACATATATTATAAAAATGATTTTTCCAAATAAGTTAGTAGGAAATGTTATCCATTTATAAAAACAGACTTAGTTTGAGTTTTGTGGATTCACAGCATACTATATTTGCTTTCATTTTCTCACTGGCTCATCACGTAAGAGTCTCAATAAGGCCTGACTTTCATAATAGGTAGTTCCCTAATGGCTAAGCCTACCTGGATACTGAAAATCTGACAGAAGGCTGAAAAGCTGCGGAGTGTTCCTGGTTTTACACAAGTTTTTCTAGTTCTGGCTCTGATGTGATTTGGTTGGTGTCACAGCTTATACCACATTCTCTCTTTGGACCTGATTTTTCATTTGTGGCCCATGAAAGTCAATTCTGATTTTTGGTCACTCTTTTGGAGATTTGAAAGCTGGAGAAGGTGTCAGAACTACCTTGCTTCTGTCATGTAAATCTGTGGTCCCCAACCCCTAGGCCATGGACCTTACCAGTCTGTGGCACAGCAGGAGGTGAGCAGCAGGTGAGCAAGGAAGCTGCACCTGTATTTACAGCCACTCCCCATCACTTGCATCACCACATAAGCTCCTCCCCCACTCAGATCGGCTGCAGCATTAGATTCTCACAGGAGTGCAAACCCTATTATAAACTGCACATGTGAAGGATCTAGGTTGCGCACTCCTTATGAGAATCTAATGCCTGATGATCTGAAGTGGAGCTGAGGTGGTGATGCTAGAGGTGGGGAGCAGCTACCAATACAGATTATCATTAGCAGAGAGATTTTATTGCACAATGAGTGTAATGCGCTTGAATCATCCCGAAACCACCCTGCCCCATCCCCCAGTCCGTGGAAAAACTGTCTTCCATGAAACTAGCCCCTGGTGCCATAAAGGCTGGGGACCACTGATGTAAATGGTTCTTTCTTCTATGCTAGCATTTAACTACCCTTTTCCACCTCTACCTCTAAGCCCTCTCTCTCCCCTTCATCTGGGGAGCTTCAGAAACTGAAAGCCTAAAGAATTCACAGGATTGCTTTTTAAACATTGTATACAGTTAGTGTACAACATGATGTATTGACACGCATTGGATTGCTTTTGCTATCAACATCATCACTAGAGGCAGAAGTAGAAGCATGGAGGGAACCAACTCTGGACAGGATGTCTTTCCATGGCATGGTGCACTCATGCACACACCCACCCTCACTCAGACTGAAACAATTTAGACACGCCAATGAACCTAATGTGCACATCTTTGGGATATGGGAGAAAGTCAAATACCCAGAGAAAATCCATGCAGACATGGGGAGAACATGCAAACCCCACACAGACAGTGGCCCGCTGGGAATCGAATTTTTTTTCCTCATCAATGTTATAACAAAAAGATGCTATTTGAGAACCTGCTGAATTTCTCATACTAAAATACACCGAATGCTGAGGGCAATACAATCATGCAATCCCAAGTTTCCACTCCTCTGTATATTTACCATTATATTTTTATTGGTTGACTTTATAATATTCAGTATTATAAATAATTTGATTTTATAAAATGAGTTTATGTTAATAAAATATTACTCATTATTTCATATGTAAAGTTTCCAATAAGATTTAGTTTGGAAAGAGGATTCTGTTTGTTTAAAAGAAATGTGAAAAATCTCAGGATCGAATAATCTGTATGACCCCTCTAACTCAAGGCAGTATGATACTCATACTTTTGGGCAGGTTTCTCAGTTTCTGTATTTATCAACTTGCTGGCTTAGACCACTGTATACAGCAGATGTGTCGGACCCAAACCAGATTTCATATACAAGCTACTATTCCACCAGGCTTAAGAAGGATGACATTTTCATATTGAGGAATAGCTTATTTGTCATGAAACCATCACACATCACCTTGTCTTAAACTTTTTTAGTACATGAAATTTATCAGAAACCCTTAAAGTACCAGATTATAAGAATCTAAGATTTTAGTTTAAAATTTAACCAGTGGTAACCAAAAAATAAGTCAATGGAAACCTCTGTATCTAAGAAGCTCATATTGCTTATATTAATTACGTAATTTATGGACACACTCATTTATTTTTCATTTACTCAAAATATATTATATCAAAAGACGTCAGAGGATTTTTTCCTAACATTAATCAACCATTACCTATCATTAGGAAAAGAGTGAGCCAAAAACAACATTCACCGCTACGGAGAATGAAACAACCAAACTTGAGAAAAGATCCATTTTCTAAACCGGAACTACACTCTAGATGGTAATGTTCCAAGCATTTATAACACCTAAGTATAAGTCAAGACTTGATTGAATGAGGTCTTTCATGATCTTTATGTAGCATAGTCGAACCAAAATTATGTGTGTATTTGTTTATTTTTCAAAGGCTGTCTATCATTGGAAAGCTATCACAGTGTAAAGTCTAAGAATGCATCTGAGTTTCCGTTCTGGCTCCACATTCCTTACTATATGGCCTTACGCAAATTATTTAAACAGCCTCAGTTTTCACTTCTGTGAAATGGAGGAAATAGTAGAATATTTATTATCATGGATTTATAGTCAGACATAAACGAATAAATAAAATGATGAATGCATGCTGTTTAGCATGTTGCCTAGCACCTAAAAAGCTCTCAATAAATGTTAACTGGAATTATTAAATTTTTTAAATATCAAAAGCCAGCTGTTTTCTTCTGGTTATTTTTTTCTATGAACTGATTTTATTCATAATTTATTGACTATATGTTCTTCCTTTCTGAAGTGATGCTCTATTGAGGGTTCTTTTTCTTTGATTCTAGAGTGTTCTCTGGCTAATATCTTTTCACCTTTGCCTCACTCATCAGACTGGATTGCAGGGGTTCATTTTGGTAGTTCTGCATTTGGTTTTATGCCACTGCATGTGTTATTTTCTTGTTCCTACTCAGTGGTTTAAAAAGTAAAATCAAGGAAGAACTAAACATTATGAGAATTTATTGGAACTAATGGTCATCAAAGTTGGACATAAAAGGATGTTATTAAAAATAAATAACAACAAAGGAGAGCAGCTGATGTCAGCAGCTATGAAATGGTTGTACATGGTGAGAATCAGTGAACCCCAAAAAACAAAAGAAAAAGAACTTGAAGGCCATGAAACTTAGATGATTTACAAGGGAAGCCAAAGCTTAATGAACAGCCTTTGAAGACTACAGGAGCTGGGAAAGTCACTTCTGGATGAAAATTTAGACAAGACAGTAATACTAAAAGGACTGATATTCTCGGATCAAATGGGAATTACAAGTAATAAAATAATGAGAAATAAAATAAACGAAAATTTTTACTATATTTGATTTCTTTATTGCATAACCTGCATTGGGGGGCAAAATCTGTGTATACTATAGATGGGGTGCTTAAGAAATGCTTGGGGATGATTAAGAATAGCAAGAAGATGATATATTTTTAAGAGCTAAAGCTAGAAATTCATGGACAAGATAAATTAAAACAAGAACCCATGTTGACAGACATAGAACCAGGGTATTCTATAATATAATTTTTTTTTGTTTTTTTTTTAACGAGGACTCTAAGAACTTAGTTGTTTGAAAAATATTTCATGTAGGTAACAATAACAAAGTAGTTGGTTTACTGTAAAGATAAATGAAAATGTACAACTTTTTGCCTTTTATCTGGATATGGACCTACCTTAACTTCCATGAGCACTAAATTCACTTAAAAATGAAAAACAAAAATACTGCCAAGGAAATTGAGATGGTAATGTAACATCACGCTTGAGAGAATAAACTATCAAGACAGGGTGAACAAAACTAACTGAAATGGAACAAGCAAACAACACAAGTCAAAAAAGCTTTCTATAGTGTTAAAATAAAAATACTACTAAACAGAACCAAAATTGCTATTCATGGGACTAGCAAGTGAAGAATTTTTCTCATAACCTATGTGGGTTACTTCTATGAGATTATTCAAAATGTGAGAAATTTTTTTTCAGAATTGCCTTTGTTTCCAAATGAAATTTTAAGACATTTCATGAAACAAATGAATCATTAACAGAAATAAAACATTTAAATTACCAATATCAAAAGCCTAGCCTCTTTAGGAAGAGGAAACTCAAGTCAGTCACAAATGTTGGGTAATTTTATTTTAGGAAGACATAGGTGGAAATATTTTCAGTAAAGTCCTGATAACCTTCTCTTCTTGAGAAGAAATCACTCTACTGTGCTGCAAACCTTTATTTAGTTATAAATCGGTATTCGATATACATATTTATTTTAAATGTCTATGCAAAAAAAATAACCCTACATTCATTCTCATTTTAAGATGAACCATGTAAACTTCTAAAATCATATTAAAATGATAATTAAAAAGAAAACATCACCCTTTCTGCTAATTGTTCTTGCTTTTTCTAATAGTGAGTATTTGAAAAATAACAACATGCAAGAATATGATTTTACAGGTCAATATGATAGTTTAATGTAGGACATTAAAACTGAGCTTTCGTTTTATGCTACTATTCTATAAATAACTTCATGTGCCACAATTAAAATATTCTTTCATCAAATTTGATATAAATGCACTAGATATACAGTAAACATATTTATGGCTTTAAAAGATAACAATGCAATTGTACAATAAAGACTATATCAGACTCCCAATTTTATTTTGATAAAAATCTCTTTTTAGATGATGTTATTTCATGTTAGGCTTTTTGTGCTGCTTAATATTATAATTAATAATTCATATTTTTGTCTTTCTCCTCTCATTCTGACAATTTTTATTTTTAATCGGTGGGCATGTGCCAAATTGGTTTGTTATTTATTTATAATGCAAAATGACAAGGGAATTGAATATGTGGAATAAGATAGAGAGATTTTCTTTCATATGATAAAAATTTCTTAGTAATAGGGATGTTTTGTGCTTACCTTTACGGACTAAAGGATTTTAGAGAGGTAAGATCAAATGTCATACTCCTCATATGACAACACGTGGTAAATACATTAAATGCACTATTCATTTTTTAAAATTCATTTTAGTTTTGTGATGACATCTGGGCACATGCACAAAGAGGACAAAAAAATGGCAGAATCTGTAGATTTCCTATTCTTACAGATCCTAGTGTCAATTAAGTAAAATTCTTACCAAACAGATCTATTTGTATTCTTATCTAAAAGCTAAAACATAAATTTAGTAGGAACAAACAGAGGAAATTTCAAAGATATGGGATTTCCATTCAAAAAACAAAATGTTCTGTCTGCGGAGTTTCATAGAACACTAAGAAATCCCTTCAGTTCTGCCCATTACCAGAAACCACATAACCTGAATGCTAGGGGACTAAATAGCTATGGCAGAAAATTCACAGTGTGTTTGTTCTCATGGACATCAGCAACCAAATGACCAGGTAGCTGGTTATAATGAAGAATCACAGGCCCACCCCAAAACTACCATGCAATCAGAATCTGTAAGGATATGGCCCTAGAATCTGCACTTCAAGCTAGATCCAGCGGTGCAATTCATTTTGAGAACTAAAGTCTTATGGCAAAACCATTCTATCTCACCAGAGCTTCCCATTGTCAGACAGGGCCTTTCAATTCATCCTTTGTGTCAAACATTAGATAATTAAAGAGACATAACAAATTTGATCATTTTATATGCTTTCTCAAAGATTCCAGTGTCTCCTCTTTCTTCTATTAGTTTAAAAACCATAGTCCACCGTTACCAGGCCCTGCTTAAGCCAGCCCTCCTCTTCTCTGGCTGTACCTTTGCTGTCAACCTGTGCAAATCTTTGAGGCTTTGACACCTCTCAGTTAAGCTCCAATAAGAGAAATTTTTCCAACAATTTGGTCCCAATTCCCATTTAAAACTTGGCCATTATTAACAGACTATATTTGAATATAATATTGAACACTTGAAAATAATTTTATAACCTTAACTACTTTGATCATTATTAAAATGTAAGAAGTTGTAAGTTGACATTGAGTCAGATGTGGGAACTGATGCACAGAGAAGTTTAATCCTTTAATTATGGTCAATTCATCCAATGGCAGAGTCTGAACTAGAGCATAGGCATTCTGAAATTGTATCACCCTGCCTTTCAACTTGCTCCTTGAGTAAACCTTCCCCTGCCTTTATAGAAAATGCCCATTTTATGGGCTCTGTATCTATGAGATATTTTATCTATGCTCATATATGCCTGGTGTTTATCTTTCAAAACTGGACTATGGAAAAATCCTAACTTTAAAAATGTGTTAGTGTAAGAAGTGTTAGTGTAAAAACGTGTTAGGGTAATCTGGGGTGGTTCTGTTTAAAATGGCAATGATAAGGATGCTAATGCCAGTGTTGTGAGGTGCTATTTCTGACCTGGTAAGAGCTGTTTTTTTTAAAATACTTACTGTTTTGAATTTTCACAATCCATTTTAAGGTTTGATGCTAACATAGGCATGAAGAAGAAAATATAACTGCTGCCACGTCAAATGTATATCAAAAAGTTACTAATAGCCATGATTACTATTTGGTTAGCTTTATTTCACTATTTAAGTATAACAGTGGGGAGTGGTGTTTCTGGGATCTCATCCATGATAACTGCTATATAATGAAAGAAAATAGAAACTATTAGCATAGGTATAATATTATTGATCTGGTAAATTTTCAATAGAGCTCTATCTGACCAGATTATTTGAAAAATGTTTTCTATGGATAGGGAGAATACACACACACACATACACACACATGCATAAAAATGTGCATATTTAAATTTTTAGGGAAGAACAACTATATATGGTAAGCACTTTCACTTAAATGACATCATAGGATCTTTCAGAAATGAGAGTTGATTTAGATTTCAGTATTTTTGGTCCCCAAAGGTTAGGGCAGGGGTGGGAGGAGGAAAAGTGGAGAAGATGAAGGATATACATGCATGTGTGTGTATGTGTGTGACTTTAAGCATCCTGAATTTAATGAAGAAAAATGTCATTATTCTGTTTATATATTTTTGTATGAAACAAGTACATTCTTCCCCCTCTATCACTAGAGCTTACATGGGCACTATAATGACATCTTTTGAGAATCCTTTTAAATACCGAAATGTATTTTCCCAAATGAAAACTCCCATGATTATGCTTTATTAACATCTTAAAGAATGTTTCCATTGATTTGTCCAGAAGAGGGAACTGAGTACTGTTTAGAGAGAAATCTTCTTCATGATATTTGACAGCAATATTTCCTTACTATCAGAAAGAAAACCATAGAAATACAAAGCATTAGACATACACCTAGATAAAAATAATATTGTAGAATCCCACTGGTATCTGAGAGGTGAGGACAGACTGAGATGGACTCCTTGGCTTCCTTCTGTCCAAAAATTTCCTGTTTCCCTATTTCCTATGGTTACCACCATGGAACATGTTAAAATCTCAGTAGGTACTCTGTTTCAACTTTTCCTTTCAAAACACAGTGAAAACATTTAATGGAAAAAAATGTCCTTCCTATCTCCATGCCAGGCACAGTGTAAGATCCACAAACTTAAAAGCCAGGCAAATATTCTTTTATGTGCCCCAAAGCTCAGCAAGTGACCTAGTGCTACAAAAATTCCCAAATAGGCATGTGACCTGACTAATGTGCGCTGTGAGATGAGTCAAGGAAAATGGAACTATCTGTACTTTTATTGGGCAGACAAATAATTCCTTTCTGTCCACCCAAAAACATAATTTTCACTTTAAGAGAGATACAAGAGGGTTTTTTCAAAAAGAACGTAAGTTTTAAAGTTGGTGACATAAAATGGTTTGAAAAGTATAACCTAGTAAACATAAGTAGAGATAAGCATATGGGCTTATAAAACCACAATTGTCTTTTAAAAATTTAACTACTCATCTGTGTACTAAGGCTTCTTTAAGAATTACAGGAGGAAATCAGGGAAAAGAAAGGGAATTAACAAATTGCAATAATCTTCAAGAAGTAGGGTGTGAGCACTTTTCCTTCTCTAGGATGAACTGTACCAACAATTGGATTTTTAGAGTGGATGATGGCAGAAAAAGGCAATGAAGTTCAGGGATATGTTTGTTTTTAGACATGTTTACAAAGCTCTGCCTTTTATTTTTTAAACCTACATGTCAACCGTCCATCATATCTCTATGATCCCATATGAGAATTTCAGTAGATTTGTTGTAATTTTCAAGTTTTCATTCTTGGTGGGAAAAAAGAGGACAGAGTAGTAATTTTTTTAAATTATTATTACAGTAGTAATTGTTGGTAAAATATCATAATAAAGGCTAGGACTGTCAAAGATTGCACCTAACAAAATACACATATGTAGGAAGTAAGAAGAGCAAAAATGGAAGCAGGTAGGGTACCGTGGACAAGGTGACAAACAGGTATCTACAGAGAATCCCAAGATACTTGTCCTCCATTTCATAAATTAAAGTGCTCCCCTCACTTTACAGATAAGGAAACCACGGTACATTATAATAATAACAGCAGCTAATATGTAATAGGTTCATACCACAAGCCAGATATTATATATCAAACATTTAAATGTATTATTTAATTTAATTTAATTCTCACAAATCTCTTTTAAGACAAGTGTTATTATTTGTATTTTACATATGAGAAGAACTAAAGTTGATAGAAATTAATTTGTCCAAGGTTACATAGTAACTAAGTAAAAAGCCAAGATATGAACTCATATCTCTGATTTCAAAACTCAGGCTCTTACACACTGGCCCAGGAGTTCTTAATCCTGGTTACACATTCAAATCACCTGGAAAGCTTTTACAAACTGCGGATACTCAGAACCTCCCCCAGAACAATTAAATCAGAATTTCGTGTACATGGGCCCACACGAGTGTTTGTTTCAGAGCTTTCCTGGATGACTGTAACATACAGTTTGGGTAAAGAACAATTGCACCGAGCCTCCCACGAAGGTCAGCAGACCTATGCAAGAGGTGAAGTAGCACTAGAACCCAAGTGTCCTCAGTTTCTTTGGCGTGGCTTTCCCTGGTCCCACCATGTTTACCTAGCCACATTCTTTTATTATGACTATTCTGAGATGTAAGATACACGTGGAAATGTTTTACAAAGCATTGCCACAGCAGAATATGGTGATAAGTTCATCAAAGAGAAACCTGTTCATATCCATCTACAGACCATGATGATTGAACCCAAAGAAGACTTACATTTATTACTCTTATCCCCAAAAGTATAAGGCTGGCCTTAAAAACCATTTATAACAAAACTAATTACTAAAATTTTGAATGGTCTCCTCCTCTTTTTACAAAAATCCAGTAAGAGTGGCTACTCAATCTAAGAGGAAAAGATCCATCTACCTCTCTTTACAATGCTGTTTCACCCAGGATCTCAAGGCAACTGACAGCTATGCAAAACATAAAAGTAAAGTGAAAATGCCTCTAGTAGAAGCGATGAGAAAGTATCTGTTGTAGGAAACAGTAAAATCTGAAGTCACAAGGCCCAATTTGTTTCTATACTCTGCCACTTTACTTTCATGACTTGTGGCCACTCTGGGCCTTTATTTCCTTTTTAGTACTTAAGCTACATCTCCCTGAGGACAGTGATTCAAAAAGTGTGGTCATTATCAGCATCACCTAGGAATTTATCAGAAATGAAATTATCAGTCCCTACTCCAGACTCAGACTCAGAAACTTGGTAGGGGAGGGAGCAGTGATTTGTGTTTTTAGCAAGCCCTCCAAAGGATTCTGGTCACCTCCAGGTGATTCTGATGCAGCCACTTCCATAGGGTTGTTGCCTAAGGACAAAAAGAGGCTGTGCATAAAATTGTTAGTTTTTATTACCATCTCCTTAAATCAGAAATCTCAAATTCTTCCACAGAAATATTTAGAGAAATAATGTTACTGCCTACATTAGTTAGATAATAACCTCATTTTCTGAATTTCACTTTGAATGTGTAGACGAGGCACAAGTCAACCAGAGGTTATGCAATTAGCTTGGAGTCAAAGAGAAAGCAAGGAGTAGAGCTGAGAAGAAAACCTCGGTATGAACTTGATTTTAATTCAAACTGTTAAGGTACCAACCACGCACTTTCATCTATAATCACAATGAATCTTTTTAATAAACAAGTTTCTATCCTCTCAGCTTAAAATAATATAACAGTAGCTTTTTGGATTTTAAAATGGATTGACTTCTACAGGTCTGGGCTAAAGGCAGCTCAAGAGTCAATAGGAATCACAAGCTTTTTACAGTGACAAGGTGGAATGGCCTAGACCTCTCTACATGTGAAGTGCAGACAGTATTCCTATTCCTTACCTCGCACTTCTGATTATTGCAATGATGGAAACCATGCCAAATAAAAGTGTTTACCTAGTAGCTGAGTTTTCACTTAAATATATAGACTTCTGTAACATTATCTGGATACTATAAAACATAAACTGGATTTTAGAAGATGCTTTGTGATGTTTTTCTCCCCCATCCTCCTATCAGAAGTACTCTTTTTACTGTAATTTATCTGATACAGCTACTAAGATGCTTGATACTTTTGCATGCAATGGTGCTGAGAAACAAAGAGCAAGGGAATAGGTTGTTAATGAAATTCTCTGATTGTAAAAAGCACTTTGGAATGATCAGGTGGTAAATAATAATATGAGGAAATAACAAAGTGCTTGGGTGCTACAGCAATAGTCACCATATAAATGCAGAAGAGATCAGACATGATTAGAATCTGCATTTTATGCAGATGCTGTGTGTGTATATAGAATATACAGTAGCTAATTTTTCAATAATACTGGTAAAAATACTGGTAAAATATTGTTCAAAATCTATTCTTGCTGTCTTCTCACTTTAAAAGGCATTATATAGAAAAACACCCATCTGTCCTAGTGAAATGGTGAATGTGTACAAAAAAAAAAAAAAAGGCTAGAAAGAGAGTCTCTTGGCATACATGAAGAAATGAGCGCAAATAAAAGAGAGATGAACAAGAGACAATAGTAGTACTATTAGAACAGTAATAAAGACATGCACAAAAGTTATCTTTGTAAAACATCAGGGATAAATAACTCTACTAAGATGTGGCAGAGGAACTACAGTGACGATATCTGGTCATATACCAGAAATACAGACATGTGCTCTTTCTGTTTGCTGGGCTGTTTTTTATAGTGGTGGTTGTTTTTTAACGGAACCAGGAAAAAGAGAGTTGGAAGTATGATTTTGTTGTTACTGTTGCTGTTTTGTTAAGCTACAACACCAACTCCATACCAGACTCTTCCAACCATTCCGTTAACTCAGTGCTTACCGTGAATTTGCCCTCAATTTCCTTGTTTTTTTTCCCTTAATATTTGTTCATAATCTGATGCTTTTCATTATGTATGCTAAATCGTAGTCCGTGGTTACTCTCCTTTTAAAAAGATGGAGGAGATGCTAAGAGTTAGAGAGATTCTCTTAGCCCCAGGGGAAGAGTGTGATTAGGAATCCGAGAAAGCAGAGGTCAGGATAAAAAGACCGCTCGCCAAACAACACAGAGAACTGTAAGATGGAATCAGCCAAAAGATACAATTCTCTCTCCTCCTTTGTTCGTCCCTCTGTCAAATGAAGGATTGTTTCTAGAATCTTTTCTGTCTCTGGTCTTTAAAAAGCAGGATTGGACTTGCACATCCAACTATATTTCACAATATCTCAAATTTCCAACTTGGAAGAAGACATAAACTTTCTTAGAGAAAGCAACTCCGTGTATTCACAAAACTTTCACTTATTTCTAGAAGAGGAAAATGGAGAGATAACTACCAACATAAGAAGGGACTAATAATAATAATAATGATGATGATAACAATACTTTGGATTCTAGAGCATGATTTATCGCAAAGATTCACCTGTATTAAGAGAGACTCCAGGACAAAGAGGTCATTAAGCTATATTTCCATCTTCAGGATTCAGCCAAAGTCAGACGCTCCGGAAAGCTGTAAATGCTCTCAGAACAGACTTTAGTAATGAGATTGGAATGAACGCTGGGCCTATGGCATAAAAGCATCTCCCTGCCCCTTGTTCTAGAAGTTAACTATTAAACCATGTGTAGTTCATCCTGATTTGGTTTACTCAATTCTAGAAACAAGGACATGCTGATCAGATTGCCCTGGACAATTGAACACCCAGTGAAGCCTTTGTGAAGACAGTGTTCTTCCCACCAACCCTACCCAAAGGGCTTCCATTATCAGCCTATCAGTTCCGTGTAACTGCTGAAGGATGGAAAGTATCTTCTTTTGAAGAACAAGTTCTTTCCCTCCCTGAGTTTTCTGGTTTTGGTACACTCAACATTTTAAGTGTTTAATCTCCCCCCACCCCCCATTCCCTTTTTTCTACTCTAGTTTATTCTTTTAATTATTTACAGACTTGCTTGTCTGGACACTTCGTGCTAGTACAGGTTGGCTGATTTTTTTCAACACCTTTTACTGGAATGCGATAATAGACACATGAAGAGAGAATTGGTCTTAACGGTATTTTTAGGTTTCATCTGTGACAGATAGAGATCTTTTCCCTTTATTGATTTTTCTCATGCACTGTCCAGTCCACAGCTTGAAATGGCCACAACAGTGTTTGAAATATTGCTTTTTAATCACTGTTCAAACCATTTTTCAAAACAGTTTTTGTAAGCTTCATTTTACTTTGTTATAAGGAAGGTTTTGTTTGGGTTGGTTTCCCTCCCTCCCTCCCTCCCTTCCTCCCTTCCTCCCTTCCTCTTTTGAGACAGGGTCTCGCTCTGTCTCCAGGCTAGCTAGAAGCAGCCGTCATCATAGCTCACTGCAAGCTCAAACTTCTGGGCTAACGTGATCCTCCTGCCTCAGCCTCCTGAGTAGCTGGGACTACAGGCACGCACCACCACTCCTGGCTAATTTTTCTATTTTTCGTAGAGACAGGGTCCCACTCTTGCTCAGTCTGGTCTTGAACTCCTGCTCTCAAGCAATCCTCCCACCCTGGCCTCTCAAAGTGCTAGGATTATAGGTGTAAGCCACCGGTTGGTTTCTCTTTCTTTGTGGAGTCATTCGAGCAGAGAAACACAGTCCAAGCACTGCTTTTAAAGGTGTTATGATTGGGACTATAACCATATTAACTCTATATTCAAAATGTATTAGGTTGAACCATGTGCAGCTAAAAACAAAAAGAGATCAGTGGTCTTCAATATTTTTCATAAACATGAACACCAATTCATGCAAATGTTAAAATTCACCAAATGATACCCACTGTTGGAAAGATATTTTCTCATGTCAACAAATCATGAAGGGATAGGGAGGAGATGGGACATATATGTGTGGAATTTTCTTCCATATTTTTGACAATAACTATCTATGATTATGTCTTACTAACTATGACAATGCTTACATTTTTAGAAATCATAGGTCAGAAAGTCAATTTTGAATAAACATAAGAATAGCAAACTTTAACTTTTAAAATGTTAATCTTTTAGAGCTGTTGATTTTCACTTACATTTCTAGGATTCAATATTTCGAAGAGAAAAATAAAAGTGGAAGATCTTTGGGATTAAAAGAAAGAGTAAAAATCTCCAAAGGTATTCTGATTTGTAAAATATGGCAATATTTATCTGTTTAACGAAACAGGATTTGGGGCAGAGTTTTACAAGTGATTTTTGATAAATATATACAATAAAACTTTTTGCATCTTCAAAAAGTGAAGGAGAAAAATATCTATACCGCTTATTTAGAGTAATAAGTAATGGTGAGGACACATCAAAATTGGTGACTGCCAGAGTTCAAGAGAAGAAAATTGAACACTCAATGTGACCAGAGTGTGGGGGACCATGAGAGATGCAGTCCAGGAAAAGCACTCGTGATGTGAAATCCAAAAGCCCAGCATCTTATAATAAAGTTTTTATAGTTTTCTTTTCAAGGGAATATTTGAAGAAAGATGGTTCTGGGGTTTTTGTTGTAGTTTCTTTCTTTACTTTTTTTTAAGCTAAAATTTCATTCTAAATTCCAGGGAAATTTCAGGCACTCCTTTTAGAGTTCCTGACCCAAATGAAGTAAATGTGTTGTGGCAAAGTTGCAAACTAAACTAGTCTACGCGACCTCCAGTCTTTGTTCAAAGCAAGATCTTGGGGTCTGGGGTGCAAACAAACTGATGAACTCAATGGTCTAACTTCAAAAGGGCTAAAAGGAAAACCAGGCCTGAACATTATTCTAGAAATAAGATTCTTAATTTGAAGGCTAGTCTTACCACTGCTTCACTGTATGTGGAAACCACTGTAAAATAGAGAAATTATATATTCCTATTCTAAGTCACCCTGAAGAAAAGATAATGTGCTATTTTGG
>NW_012149573.1:20901-21277 GCF_000956105.1 Propithecus coquereli | reverse complement strand
TGATATTATAATGGTTGGCAAAGCTCTGGGATTTGGGCGGGCAAGCACAGAGCCGTTTTAACAGTATCGTTGTGTTCGAGTGTAGAATCAAATCCGTGATCTCAGTACTTCTTGGGGCAGCGGGTGGACAGTATTTAGTAGTTATCTGTTTGTCTGTCTGTCTCTGTCTTTCTCCACCCCCCCTTCCTTTTCCTCTTTCCCTGTCTTCCTTTCTGTCTCTTTTTTGTTGAATTATCGTTTTGAAGTATTGTGAGGTAGTAATCCTACAGGGATTATTTTGGACCACAGAAAATTATACTTCGAAGATTAATTTTTCAAAAGAGATTTCTCTGTTTTTAAGGACTAATTTTTAAAAGTATAGTCATTCTTGGGTTTT
>NW_012149573.1:17298-17860 GCF_000956105.1 Propithecus coquereli | reverse complement strand
GCTTATTGTAGTCATTTGCATATCGCTCTCCTCCAAGACTAAGCTTATTTATCTGTGAATGAGTCAGCTACAATAAATTAAGCTTCTAGGAGACTGTGAGTTATAGCTCCCATCTTCAGTCAAGGGCAGATGGTAAACATTTAGTTACTGTACAGATTATCTGGTTAATGATCATTTGCATCCATACTGAAGGCATCCATTTCTTTAGTTACCTTATTTGCTGTCAGGGGAGAAAATTCCTTTTAGCTTTGGTGATAGAGCAAGTGTGCTCTCCTTTTCCAGGCTTCCAAAGGTCATTCATTTCCTAGTGGAGCAATAATAATATTTCCTGGTAACTAAGGTTCTGGAAGAGCCAATAATAGATGTTATCAAGATGATTCTTAGACCATAGTGTGGGAATCGTTCTCTACTTTTTGTCTAGGAGTCAGGAAGCCATAAAATAGCATTGACTTATTGCCTGAAGATCAGCAGTTATGATTGTGCAGATTAACACTTTACTGAGGTGTCCTGAGAGAGAAGAAAGGCATTTGAGTTGTAATTGCTGTGTGCCATCCAGGGAGAA
>NW_012149573.1:16725-17129 GCF_000956105.1 Propithecus coquereli | reverse complement strand
TTTATTGCCGGCGGCCCAGATGGGGTCAAGCCTCCCAAAATCTGAGCACCTCTTCCGGGTTTTTGTCAGGTTTTATACTTTTCTTGGGGGGTTAGTCTTATCCAATAACACGCACAAGTATAAAAGTTAACCAATTAGTAAAAGGATTAAAAGTTAGCCAATTAATAGTTTTTACATGCAGTACAGTTATGATAGGCTTATAACAAACAGTATAGTTATGATAGGTTTATAACAAGCAGTACAGTCATGACAGGCTTATAACTCTGCTTAGTTGTTTTGTGGTTTTAGCTTGCAAGGCTGACAGGTGTCAGCATCTACTTTAGCTGCTTTGCGGTTTTAAGCAGAACTGGCATGGAAATTCCCCAACACAGGCAATAGAATGGAGTTAATTTAATTATGCTTAG
>NW_012149573.1:11134-11598 GCF_000956105.1 Propithecus coquereli | reverse complement strand
GACAGTCACTTTTGTCTTATTCCTGATCTTAGGGGAGAAATCATTTAGATTTGCCCTTTTAAGGATGATGGGTTTTTCATAAGCATCCTTTTTCAGATTGAGGATATTCTCTTCTATTCCTTGTTAGTTTTTTTTTTTATCATGAAACAGTGTTTTATTTTATCAAATGCTTTTTCAGCAACTATTGAGATGATCATGTGTTTTTAAAATCATTTATTCTGTTAATATGTATATTATATTAATTTATTTTGGGATGTTGAATTAATCCTTCATTCCTGGGTTAAATCCCACTTGGTCATGGTGTACAATCATTTGCATATCTTGATTATGATGTGTAACCTTTTTTACATGTTGCTTAATTTGGTTTGCTAAATTTTGTTGAAGATATTTGTATCTATATTCATAAGAGATATTGACCTGTAATTTTCCTTTCTTGTGATGTCTTTGTCCAGTTTTGGTATCAG
>NW_012149573.1:0-599 GCF_000956105.1 Propithecus coquereli | reverse complement strand
TACACTGCTGGTGGGACTGCAAATCAGTGCAACCTCTGTGGAAAAGAATTTGGAGATACCTCAGAGAGCTAAAAATAGAAATACCATTCGATCCATAATTGTTCTTGAATAAATGTTTCTTCATTTGTTGTATGCCTTAGGAAATTTACAGAGACTTTAAATAGTTGCTTGTTTTTAAAAATAATTTTCAGCAAAGTTGTTTTGTAGGGGATCAGATCTATATAGCTCCTCATACTGCCATCTGGAAGTCATGTCTCTCTAATTATCTTTAGGTGAAACTTAACTGATTAGGGTAAAGAAATCACATTAATGTAAATACGAAGAGAATAAACCTAAAGACTAACTATAATAATTTGGTTATTAGAGGTAATTATTATTTACAGATAGATTTATTTGTAGTTCATTAACTGCAAACTTGCTTCATTTGTGCTGTAACTCATTAATCAGAAAATTATGTTGAGTGATGGGTCTCTAATGTGGTTTGACTTTTTAAATAAATTTCATGATTTGGATATCAAATTCCAGTGGAGCATTAAATAACCGCTTCAGGGGAATGAAGAATTGGTGATTATATACAGTTCTATAATGCAAATACTTTA
>NW_012149572.1:7232-7802 GCF_000956105.1 Propithecus coquereli | reverse complement strand
TATTTCAATTATTGTGCTCTCAACTATAGGATTTCTATTTTGTTCCTTTTATAATCTATAACTATTTATTAATATTCTTTATTTTGTGAGACATCATTCTCATACTCCTCTTAGTTCTTTAATGTAGTTTTCTTTAGCTCTTTGAATATATTTAATATTGCTGATTTAAGAAGTCTTTGACTAGCAAGTACAATGTCTGAGCTTGCTCAGGCATAATATCTATTGATAGCTTTTTTCCTGTGTAGGGGTTATACTTTCTTGTTTCTTTCCATGTCTCATGACTTTTTGTTGAAAGTTAGATATTGAACATACTATAATGTAGCAATTGTGGAAATCAGATTCTCCCACCCTCTTCCCCAGTGATTTTTGCTGTTACTGCCTGTTGTAGTTGCCACTGTTTGTTTAGTGACTTTTCTAAACTAATTCTATAAAGTGTGTATCTCTGTCATTTTGGGCCACTGAATTCTCTACTCTGTTAGTTTAGTGGGCAGCTTATAATCAGACCAAGATTTTGTCAAACACCTGTTACCAATAAGTCTCTCAGTCTTTGTCAAAGGATTCTGTTTCTGT
>NW_012149572.1:6787-7182 GCF_000956105.1 Propithecus coquereli | reverse complement strand
AAGGTTAGATTAGGTCATTGATTTCAGATCTTTTTTGTTTTCTCTTTTAAAAAATACAGGCATTTGTAGCTAAAAATTTTTTTGTAAGAACCCTTAGTCTCATGCCATATTTTTAATATGTTGTGTTTTCATTTTCATTCATCTAAAAGTATTTTATAATTTATCTTGTGATTTGTTTTGAACCATTCGTTATTTAGAAGTGTGTTGTTTTATTTCCACATATTTGTGAATTTCCCTAATTTCCTCTGTTACTATTTTCTCATTTAATTCCCTGGTGGTTGGAAAGCACACTTTGTATGTATTAATTTTTTTAAGTTTATTGAGACTTGTTCTATAGTCTAATACATAGTCTATTCTGGAGAATATTAAATGTACACTTGAGAAGACCAAGTATT
>NW_012149572.1:6467-6737 GCF_000956105.1 Propithecus coquereli | reverse complement strand
TTGTCATTTATGTTCCCAGGAATATTTCCAAGTTTTTCAAAGTCCCTATGGACATCTTATTATTCTTCAGTTTTCTGTTTAAGTGTTTATTTAGTCGATCATTTGTCCTAACTGTTATCCATTGCCTCAGGCACCTGTGATGGTAACACATTTGATAACACTCCCTTGGGATAGGCTTTTAGCACTAGGTAAATTCAAGTAAGGTTGAAAACAAAGAGCCATTCAAGTAGGGTCATCCAGGGAACCACCAGACAAGTCAAATAATGACTC
>NW_012149572.1:5806-6417 GCF_000956105.1 Propithecus coquereli | reverse complement strand
TATTCTTCTGTTGTTGGATGAAGTGTTCAATAGATGCCTGTTAAGTATAGTTGGTTTATAGGGTTGTTCAGGTCTTCTGCTTGCTTGCTGATCTTCTGTCTAGTTATTCTATCTATTATTGAAACTGGGAAGTGACATTTTCAATTATTATTGTTGGATTCTCTGTTTCTCCCTTCAAAAATACGTCAGTTTTCTTCATGTATTTTGGATTTCTACTTCTACATGCATATGTAGATGTTTACATTTGCTATATCTTGGTGAATTGAACTTTTTATCATTAAAAATGTTTTTTTTTGGTCTTTATAACATGTTTTGTCTTAAAGTCTATTTTGAGTGAAATTAGTATAACTATGCCAGCTTTCTTTTGGGTACCATTTGCATGGAACATCTTTTGTCACCCTTTTTCTTTCAACCTGTTAATGTCTTTGAGTCTAAAGTGTGTATCTTGCATACAGCATACAGTATATCATGTTTTTTCCCCTCCATTCTGCCAATCTCTGCCTCTTAATTGCAGAGTTTAATCCATGTACGTTTAATGTATTGCTGATAAGTTAGTATTTGTGTCTTCATTTGCTATTTGTTCTCTATGTGTCATATCTTTTTATTTCTAA
>NW_012149572.1:0-548 GCF_000956105.1 Propithecus coquereli | reverse complement strand
TGAATGACAAAGTACTAAATTTTGTAAATAATTGCAGCAATTTACCTATTTAGTAAATTGGAGCAGATTATCTAAATATATTGGCATTATTTTCATTCATTTGAACCATGATAAGATTTCTTGAGGGAAATAGGAAAAACAGTGGAATTTTTGCTATCCATATGAAAATCATATATGAGGCATTGTCTTAATGTGTCGTCCTACCATGTATGCCAGAACAGGAAATGTTTGCCTGTTGCTGTCAAGGAAATCACTTCTTGAAAGAGAGAGGAAAATAATGAAAATGTTGGCCATGTATGGAAGGACTTTGATTTTTTTCAGTCATTCACATATGTCAGATGCCACGTCTTTTTTGGTGTCTAATGCTTTATCCAGATAGCTTCTTTAGGGTGTTCACTGGTAGGTCATAGTAAGCCATGGCAAGACATTAGCAGTTTAGCTAGAGTATTAGGGAAAAATCCATTCCTAATTTGCTTGCCTAAAATATGAAAAAATAACTACTCGCACTGTCAGCTACTACTGTCAGCTAGGGGCAAACAGATAAAAAT
>NW_012149571.1:19747-20039 GCF_000956105.1 Propithecus coquereli | reverse complement strand
AACCAAGGGAATGATAACACATCTGTCTTTTATTCTCAGCACAGACACCTATAGGTTTGATTATGCTTCTGATATTGGTAACTCAAGTCACTGTTTTAAACAGAGGTTGCTGAAGACAAGAACTATAGAATCATAAAATGGTACAACCACATGGACAATACAGTTCCTCTGGTCCAAGACTTTAATCCATTTTGTGAGGGAAATGAGGCCTCAAAAGCCAAGGACTTGTTCAGTATCTAATATAAAGCAGCTGTTTAGTAACCATAAGCAATCTTAATCCTAATCTCATAGA
>NW_012149571.1:7695-8059 GCF_000956105.1 Propithecus coquereli | reverse complement strand
ATAAATTTTGTTGATCCAAAATTAGCTAACCTAAAAGCAGAGGTGAGGAAATGTCTTCTGTGAGTGTTTTGGTCACTTTCTTATTCAACCATTGATTCAACAACCACTCTGCACGTCTTGTCACTGATTAATTGGGTTCTTGACCTTGGTAACCTGCACAGGTTTTGCTTCTCTCGGACTCTTCGGCCCTTCCTCCTGCCGTGTGATCTTTCCACAAACTGTCTGGCATTTCCGTAGCAATTTAAATGTTTACAGGATGTTTGTTTGTCTGGTTTTTGTTTATTTGTTTTTAACACAGAGATAAACATTTTGAAGCAGAAAATGGGCTTAAAAATAATATTGAAATTTTAAAAAATAATATTGA
>NW_012149571.1:2575-3933 GCF_000956105.1 Propithecus coquereli | reverse complement strand
TGGGACCTGATCAAATTAAAAAGCTTCTGCAGAGCCAAAGCAACTATCACTAGAGCAAATAGACAACATACAGAATGGGAGAAAGTATTTGCATGCTATACATCCAATAAAGGGCTAATAACTAAAATCTACAGAGAACTCAGGAAAATCAGCAAGAAAAAATCAAATCACCGCTTTAAAAAGTGGGCAAAGGACATGAATAGAAACTTTTCAAAAGAAGATAGACTAATGGCCAACAACACATGAAAAAATGCTCATCACTAATCATCAGGGAAATGCAAATCAAAACCACAATGAGATATCACTTAACTCCAGTGAGACTGCCTTTTATCAAAAAGTCCCAAAACAGCAAATGTTGGCATGGGTGCAGAGAGATAGGAACACTCATACACTGTCGGTGTGACTGCAAACTAGTACAACCTCTTTGGAAAGTAATATGGAGATACCTCAAGGAACTAAAAGTAGAACTACCATTTGATCCAGCAATCCCACTACCGAATATCTACCCAAAGTAAAAAAAAGATATTCTATAAAAAAGACATCCACGCTTGAATGTTTATGGCAGCATAATTCACAATTGCAAAGATGTGGAAACAACCCAAATGCCCATCAGTACATGAGTGTATTAACAAAATGTGGTATATGTATACCATGGAGTATTACTCAGACATAAAAAAATGATGAACTGCCTATTGTATTATCCTGGATGGAGCTGGACCCATTCTTCTAAGTGAAGTATCACAAGAATGGAAAAACAAGCACCACATGTACTCACCATTAAATTGGTACTAATTGATCGACACTAACGTGCACATATGAGAAGTAACATTCACAGGGTGTTGGGCATGGGGGTTGGGGTGGAGAGGACGGGTAAAATCCACACCTAAAGGATGCAGTGCACACTGCCTGGGGGATGAACATGTTTGTCGAGCGGTGCAAAGGCAATTTATGTAACCAAAGCATTTGTACCCCCATAATTCTCTTAAATACAAAAAAAATCTCCCTAGTCTTATTTCTAACTACTTAGATCAAGAAGCAGGCAGCTTTTCTTACCCTGACATCCTACATATTTCCAGAACCACTCTAGTCTTTTCCATTTCTGTTTACAAATCACATTTTTGTCTGAGCTCAACTATTTTTTCTAATATATTGCAAAACCAACACACACAACTAACATTCTGTTTCCAACCTCTTCCCTCACCTGTGAGATAAATGGAAAGGATTCTGAAAGCCCAATAATGGAAAGATTTGCAGTCCCTAAGGCATTGCTCAGAGGAGAGAAACCCAGGAGAACCAGTGGACTAGCAATGCCCATGTGTAATTGAGAAGTACAATTTTATTGCATTAAGCCACTAACA
>NW_012149571.1:0-1200 GCF_000956105.1 Propithecus coquereli | reverse complement strand
AAACTCAAAAAAATCTACCAAAAGACTCCTAGAACTGATAAATAAATTCAGTAAAGTCTCAGTTTACAAAATTAATGTACACAAATCAGCAGCGTTTCTATATACTAATAACAGCCAAGCTCAGAGTCAAATCAAGGACTTCATACCATTTACAATACCTACAAAGAAAAAAAAATATCTATGAGTACACTTAACCAAGGAGGTGAAAGATCTCTACAAGGAGAACTATAAAACACTGATGAAAGAAATCATAGATGACACAGACGAATAGAAAAATATCCCATGCTCATGGATTAGAAGAATCAACAGTGTTAAAATGTTCATTAGATTCAACGCAATTTTCATCAAAATACTAACATCATTTTTCACAGATCTAGAAAAAAACAATACTATACTTCATATGGAACCAAATAAGAGGCGGAATAGCCAAATCAATCCTAAGCAAAAAGAGCTTATCTGGAGGCACCACAGTACCTGACTTCAAATTATACTTGCAAGGCAATAGTAACCAAAACAGCATGATACTGGTATAAAGGTAGACACATAGACCAATGGAACAAAATAGAGAACCCAGAAGTGAAGCCATATGGCTACAATCAACTGATTTTCAACAAAGCAGACAAAAACATACACTGGGGAAAGGACACACTATTCAATAAATGGTGCTGGGAAAACTGGATAGCCACATGCAGAAGAATGAAGCCAGATCTCTATTCTCTCACCACATACAAAAATTAACTCAAGATGGATTATAGGCTCAAATGTAAGACCTGAAACCTCAAAAAATTATAGAAGAAAACATAGGGAAAACTCTTCTGGACATTGGCTTAGGCAAAGAATTTATGACTAAGACCCCAAAAGCAAATATGGCAAAAATAAAAATAAGTAACTGGGATTTAATTAACCTAAAAATTTTCTGCACAACAAAGGAAATAATCAACAGAGTGAATATACAAGGTATAGAATGGGAGACAATATTAGCAACCTAAACATCCAACAAAAGACTAATATCAAGAATCTACAAAGAACTCAAATGAATCAGCAAGAAAAAAAAACAACCTAATTTAAAAGTAGGCAAAAGACATGAACAGAGTATTTTCAAAAGAAGATAGAAAAACAGCCAAGAAACACATGAAAAAATGCTCAACATTCCTAATTATCAGTGAAATGCAAATTAAATCCACAATGAGATACGACCTT
>NW_012149570.1:8016-9785 GCF_000956105.1 Propithecus coquereli | reverse complement strand
CAGTTGTGCGTTGTTATAAAACTCCTGAGTTCTGTCGAAACTTAGAAGTCTTTGTTTTGGGCCCTGATGTGCCCTTGGCCCGCACAGAGCTGGGAGTGTCTGGAGCGGGCACGATGGGGCGGGGGCTGTGGAGTCGACTCTCCCCTGCTCTAGAAGCAGGTCTGTGGGAGGTGGTTCAAGGTACACGCTCTTTTGGGTTTATTAAGCTCTCTGTCCTGCTTGCTAATGTTTAATATCCGAGCATGGTTAGGTCTTTTCCTGCCCAGTAACTTCAGCCGCTCTGGCTGTAAGAGCTGAGAGGTCAGCATCCGGCCTCTCCGAACTGCTCTGGGTCCGTGGCATACCCCGGGGTGCCCTGGTCTGCTGTTCGCGGCAGCACCCAGAGGGGGCTGGATTCTTTTTGATTAAACTTCAAAAACATTTGAAAGGTAATGTGTACTTATTTAAAAAACACATCCTAAACCAATAGTGCAGAGGTGTGTAAAGTAAAGCTGAAAACTGAAAGGTCGATGTACTGTTTTTCTCTTGCGTTGGAAATCTCACTCTCCAAAGTGGATATTACAAATAATGGGTTACAGACAGAGCGGGTTTTCCCACACATTTTCTATACATAAATAAACATATATGTGAATGTAGATTTCCTCACATAAATGGCTCATGTATATATTATTAATTAATATTATTAATCTGCAAATTTATTTTCCACAATTTAACAGTGTATGATGGATATCTTTCTACGTGAATATATCCAGGCATATCTCCTTTTCTGTGATGCTGCAGAATGTTCGATTGTATGGCTACACCATATTTCACGTAATCAGCCCCCCTACTAATGGGAATTTAGGTTGTTTCCAGTTGTTTTATTTTCTATCATAAATAATGCTGCAATGAATATCCTGGTGCCATCTATCGCTGCTTGCTTGCATGGATGACGACCAAGAAATGGAGTTGTTCTGTCAAGGGAAGTGTATGTTTAGAATTTTGCTACACATTGCCAAATCGCCTCCCCCAAAAGGCATCTCCCACATCAGGATTCACACTATTATCAATCTTTTCCATCTTTGACAATCTCATAGGTTAAAGGAAGGATATCTTATTGTTGCTTTAATCTGTATTTCTTTACTTGGAAGATTGAAAAGACAGATTTTGGGCTGCCACCCAGCCAAATGAGTCAGACTCCAAGGACGGTGCCCAGAGTCTGTAGTTTTAAGAGTCTCCCTAGAGGAGTCTAAGGGTCATCCCGGTTTGGAAACTATGGTCTTAAGTGTCTACAGGTGAAATTAAGTTGCAGCTTTAACTCACATCACAGATGTGCAGATAAAAATGTAATTTTTTTTCTGTAAGTCATTTGACCTCGTGACAGAGCCCCTGCAGCATGCCAAGGGGACAGAAAGGAGCTCTCTGATAAACAGTCCCTCAGCTGGTGGCCAGCGGTGGCCAGTCTTTCTAGGATAATGTCACTCCATTTCTCAGACAGCCCTCCCTCCCTCCCGGCTTTCCCCCTGGGCTGAAGTCTCAGTATATGAGGGGGCTTTGTGACTCTGGGAGGTGGGGAGGACGGGAGACCATGTCCTAGCCTCCTCTGGCCTCCGGGCAAGGCCCCTGCCCCCTTGCCTGCTGCTGGCACTCTCAGTCAGTGGCGGCTGACCTTGCCATTTGGCTGCTGGCTTGGTAAACACTCCGAAGCACCCCCCACCCCTCCCCGCAGGTACCGGACGTTCTCTCTGAGCCACCTGACTGGCCATGGCAACCCAGCCAGCAGGCTCCCC
>NW_012149570.1:7374-7966 GCF_000956105.1 Propithecus coquereli | reverse complement strand
TCCAGGAGAACCTTTAACTAGCAGTGTTTTGTCAGCCTTGGTTTGCTCTAGATTCTTGAAAGTAGCACAATCCAATTTAAAAAACAATTAACTGATTTAGATTTATAATAATCAACTCTGCCATTCTCCTAATTACTTCTAATTAGTATAGTTTTAATAAGTTTTTTTTTCTTTCAAACTACTCTTCGCCTAGGAAAGGTGAGGAATGGTGGGAGGTTCACATTTCTCAGGGGAGAAAAGAAGCCAGAGACTTTGGGAGTGTGAGTGATGACTCTGCCACTTTGGCCCAGTGACTTGCCATCTCTGTGTCTTTCTTTTCCATCCCAGGACAAAATAAAAGATAATGGTGTTTATCATTGGCTTTGCCATTGACAAGGCCTATTGTATAAATATGATTACCTTTGAAGTGTTCAGACTACATTGCTTGAATTTTAAATCTTTTCAGTATCACCTTATAAGGCTCTGAAAAGACTCTGGATGAGTGGCTGGGTGCGGTGGCTCACTCCTGTAATCCTAGCACTCTGGGAGGCTGAAGCGGGCAGATCCTTTGAGTTTAGGAGTTCGAGACCAGCCTGAGCAAGAGCAAGACCCC
>NW_012149570.1:6435-7151 GCF_000956105.1 Propithecus coquereli | reverse complement strand
CATGGCAACCCAGCCAGCAGGCTCCCCATCCTGACTCGGCTGGCTGTGTCTGGGTCTTAAACGTGCCCCATGGCAATCAAGCTCTGGAAAATCAGCCCCAGAGCCTCCCTCTGCCAACCATGTTTCCCTGGCAAGCCGATGAAGACGCACCCTGAGAGGCCAGCAGGTGGGTGGGGGAGGCCAAAACCTCCATGGCACCCCCTGCTAGCTTTGTGTATGCCCCTCGACCTCTCCAGGTTTAAGCCAAGAGAAAGGCCAGGTCATACCTATTTGACCCCAAACCTCTCCTGCCTCTTTTTCCTATTTCCTCTCACAAGCTCTGGGCCAGAAAGAGTTGGGTTTTTATTTTGCTTTTCTTTCTTCCATTAGAGAACAGCAAGTCTCAGGCCTTTGCTGACATAAATATTCTTCTTAATATTTATTTCACCCTCAAATATTCGTTGGGCATGACTACGTGCTGGATATTGTTCTAGATGCTGGGACTACCGCAGTGAACAAAGCAGATGAGTACCCTGTCCTCAAGGCCCTCACGTCCCGGTCGGGAGAGACAAAACCAAATATTTCTCTGTCTCTATCTCTGCCTCTGCCTCTGACATTCTCTGACATCATCTTAGTCAGATAGCTCTGACTAAGGGGATGGCGAGAGGATAGTGGATGGGAGCGATAGTTCTTGTTTGCATAGACACGGCCCAATGAACAAGTGATTGCTTAAGAGT
>NW_012149570.1:4409-5120 GCF_000956105.1 Propithecus coquereli | reverse complement strand
GGCTCTCGCCTCGTGATCTGCTTCTGGAGGTCTGCCCACTCTGTGAGATCACCCGGGAGGCTGAGGCAGAAGGATTGCTTGAGCCCAGGAGTTTGAAGTTGCTGTGAGCTAGGCTGACGCCATGGCACTCTAGCATGGGCAACAGAGAGACACTCTGTCTAAAAAAAAAAAATAAGACTCTGGATGAATAGACAGATGTTTATAATGATATGTCACCTGTCCTGTTCAATATTCAAATATTTTGATGCCGGATAAGATGTAATTGTAACTTTTTCAGTTAGCGAAAGGCCTAAAAAGCATCCTGATTTGTGAGATAACAGTATCTAGATTCAAAATGATAGGAGCATGGTATACTAAAAAGAATTTAGCACTGTGAGTGAGGGGCCCGAGTCCTCCCTCTGTCGTTTCCTGGTTGTTTGCTCTTGCATAAATCAGTTTACCTCCCTGAGATCCACTTTTCTAATCTTTGGAATTAGAAAAGTATAATAATATTTCCCTCACAGGTTGCTGTTGGCTCTAACATACCATATGCTAGAATGTGTGCCCTGACGTCCCATGCACATCTTAGGACTTGCTTGCATCTTGCCAGGCAGGAGCAATGACCCCGGATCGGTCGGATCAAAGTAAACAGGGCTAGCTGTACTACGGTGAAGAGGGGTAAACGTAAAATTGCAGCTCAGAGAGCAATTGCACAAGTAGGGACAGTGCCCT
>NW_012149570.1:0-1974 GCF_000956105.1 Propithecus coquereli | reverse complement strand
TGTCATTCTTCTCCATGTGAATATCCAGTTTTCCCAGCACCATTTATTGAAGAGATTGTATGTTCTGGGCATCTTTGTCAAAGATAGGTTCACTATAGATGTGTGGATTTATTTCTGGGTTCTGTATTCTAATCTATTGGTCTATATGTCTGTTTTTATGTCAGTACCATGCTGTTTTTTTTTTTTAAATATGGAACGCTTCACGAATTTGCGTGTCATCCTTGTGCAGGGGCCATGCTAATCTTCTCTGTATCGTTCCGATTTTAGTATACGTGCTGCCGAAGCGAGCACACATGCTGTTTTGATTACTACCACTCTGTAGTATAATTTGAAGTTAGGTAATGTGATTTCTCCAGTTTTTCTCTTTTTGTTTAAGATGGCTTTGGCTATTCAGGGTCTTTTGTTCTTCCATATAAATTTTAGGATTTTTTTTTTATTTCTGTGAAGAATGTCATTGATATTTTGATGGGGATTGCATTGAATCTGTAGATTGCTTTGTGTAGTATGGACATTTTAACAATATTGATTTTTCCGATCCATGAGCATGGAATATTTTTCCATTTTTTGTGTTCTTTTCTATTTTTTCATCAATGTTTTATAGTTTGCATTATCAGGATCTTTCATTTTTTTGGTTAAGTTTATTCCTAGGTATTTTATTTCATTTATAATTGTTGTAAATGGGATTACTTTCTTGGTTTCTTTTTCACATTGTTTACTGTTGGTATATAGAAATGCTAGTGATTTTCGTGTGTTGATTTTGTATCCTGCAACTTTACCGTATTTGTTTATTGGTTCTAATAGTTTTTTTGTGGAGTCTGTAGGTTTTTCTAGATATAAGATCATATCATCTACAAACAAGGATAATTTGACTTCTTCATTCCCAATTTGCATGCCTTTTATTTTCTTCTCTTGTCTGATTGCTCTAGCTAGAACTTCCAGTACTATGTTGAGTAACAGTGGTGAAACTGGGCATCCTTGTCTTGTTCTCAGACGAAAGGCTTTCAGCTTTTCCCCACTCAGTATGAGACTAGATGTGGGTGTGTCATATATGGCTTTTATAATGTTGAGGTATGTTCCTTGTGTGCCTATATTTTTTGAGAGTTTTTATCATGAAGTGGTGTTGAGTTTTATGAAATGCTTTTTCGGCATCAATTGAAATGATCATATGGTTTTTGTCCTTTGTTCTGTTGATACCATGTATCTCATTCATTGACTTGTGTATGTTGAACCATTCTTGCATCCCTGGGATGAATCTCACTTCAGCATGATGAACAATCTTTTTGTTTTTTGTTTTGAAGCAGAGTCTCGCTCTGTTGCCCGGGCTAGAGTGCCGTGGCGTTATCCTAGCTCACAGCAACCTCAAACTCCTGGGCTCAAGCAATCCTCCTGCCTCAGCCTCCCGAGTAGCTGGGACTACAGGCATGTGCCACCATGACCACCTAATTTTTTCTCTATATTTCTAGTTATCCGGCTAATTTCTTTCTATTTTTAGTAGAGACGAGGTCTCGCTCTTGCTCAGGCTGGTTTCAAACTCCTGACGTTGAGTGATCCTCCTACCTCGGCCTCCCAGAGTGCTAGGATTATAGGTGTGAGCCACTGCGCCCGGCCTTGAGTTGTGTATATTATGTGTGACAAACTAAGTGGTTCTGAGAGGCCACTGCCTGGTTTTGCCCACTGTACACCTGAATGTTGATTTTTTTAGTCAGGTAGGGACCCCTTTGGCCATAGGTTTATACAACAATGGGAAAATGAGGATGATAAAAGGATTTGTTGGGAATGACTGTAATACGAACTCTGTACAATTGTTTACTTATACTTGAAAAGCAAAGATAGTAGGTTGTAATACCAGGGTCCATTTCCTCGTTGCTGAAGCCCAGGTAATAGTGCCTAGTCAATATTGTTAAGGAATAGCTTGGGTCCTGTCTGGGTCCCCATCTGTGCATCTCTCAGCTAAGATCTGGTCAGTAGGAGGAC
>NW_012149569.1:10198-11294 GCF_000956105.1 Propithecus coquereli | reverse complement strand
AAAGGAGATGTGAAGAGAAACCTCTCTTAATATATAAAATGAATAAGATTATGTTGTCCTACATGGTTTATAATGCATGAACCTTAAAAAGGTTACGCTAAACACATTGCATAGTTTCAATTGTATCACATTGATTCTTTGAGGTCATTTTTTAAGACTTCAATGTATAAAAACACGCATGAGCCTGGGGGAAAGCACTTAATTTGTTCATGCAGAGAATACATTTTAGGTTCTCTGATTTCTCATGCAGATTTTGATTCATTCTTTAATACTGAGAAACAGTGATCTTTTCTAAATAGTGAGCATCGGAACATCACATTTTTCTATTCTTTTATAATATAAACAGAATACTAATTTCCTAAAGCTCCACAGGAAGTAAAATTTACTTTATGAAAAAGAATAAATCACAGATTTCTTTTCGAAATAATGCTCTAGGGATGGTCTAGGCAAGTCAAATATTTCACAGAAGACATCAAATAGGAGTTGCTCTTCACAAGAATTAAGACAACAAAATGTTTTGACTTTGGAAAACAAGTTGCATTGGATAAAATTACTCATTTCAATGTAAGAGTGACTCATCTGTCTTTGTGGCCTAGCCTCTACTGCACTATGTGCATAAATTAGCACAGAACTTCTCCACAAGCTAATCTCAGTGTCTGCAGAGGGAAGGATGCCGCCACGCAAGGGCTGTGATAATGAACCATCTCCTCTTCAAGCTCCTCTGAATATGGCTTTTCTTCATCTATGTTCAACTAGAACTTTGTATGAGTAGAATAAAGGCCATTGCTTCTATGTTATAGAAAGTTGCAAAACAAACTTATCTTGTAATGTCAAATTTTCATGGGAGTGTTTTTTGGTCTTATTGGCATAACTATTATTAAATGTTAATTACATTTTTGAAAATTGAAATATTAGAAATTTGGCATATTTTTAGTCCATTTAAATCATATAAATAGTCATCACATTTTCACTTATTTTTATCATGGATTCTGTATCAAGTTAGTCTGATTGACTAATTTGTCTGAGTATAGTAATGGAGCATGTGATTCCGTTACCTTAATTTGTATACTTTGGTGGTAGTCTCTGTAGAGCCAAA
>NW_012149569.1:9648-10148 GCF_000956105.1 Propithecus coquereli | reverse complement strand
AATTTAGGCAAAGTCATAACATGTAATCAAAATGTTTGTACCCCATAATATCCTGATATTAAAAAAAAAGAATTTATATTGTCCCCTGAAATTTCACTTGCTTCTACATCTCCTATATTACAGAGTGGTGAAAGATTCTTGCAGTACTTGATTCAATGCTGCTCCACATGTGGAAATTTAACATTCCATGTTTTTCTAAGAAAATTGATCAAATAAAGAAAATTGTACTTTGTTCAATGCGTTGTAAATTGAGACAGTTTTCTGATCAGCAACCTATTCTGACACTCACAATTTCTACTTTGCTAAGTGACAGGTTCATGCCTTCTTTATTCCTCTTGCCTGTTGCTCAGTGATATCCCATGAAGGAGGAGGCCAGGAAGTCCTACCATTTTCTTTACTCATCCTCTCTTTTAAGAAGAGATTCCATATAGCTGAGGCCAAATGGGGTGGTGGTGGCAATCTTAGGAGATGGAAAGTCAAATTTTCTTCCAATAGTGAAG
>NW_012149569.1:5170-5655 GCF_000956105.1 Propithecus coquereli | reverse complement strand
AATACTGTTTTCTCTAAACTAATTTCCAAGGCACATCAGAAGCAATTCAGTAGTAAATTTTCACAGTGTTGCTTCAAAGCTATGCCAATCCTATCGCTCTCCACCTAAATATAATCTCCAGAGATTTTGATCATCTATGGCATTCCAGAGACCATCACACTGGTCCACTACATTAACTATATTATGCTAATTAGATCTAATTAGCAGGAAATATCAAATACTTGAGATGTCTTTGTAAGAAATACGTGAATGAGAGGATGGAAGAAAAACCTCACAAGTTCAAGAGCCAGCCACCTTAATGAAGTATCTAGGATTCAGCGGTCTGAATCAAGTTGAGATATCCCCTCTAAGGTGAGAGACGAGTTGCTGCATCTTATACCAACTACCATGAAAAGATGGAGGCACAACATTTGGTAGACATTTTGGGATACAGGAGGCAACATGTACTATAGAATATCTGTAAAGATTTCAGCTTTTAGTGTTAT
>NW_012149569.1:3322-4150 GCF_000956105.1 Propithecus coquereli | reverse complement strand
AGATGACAATACGAGGATGGTTTTATATCTGGATTCTCAGTCCTGAGAATAGTCCTAATTCATAGTCCTGTTCCATTGGTCTATGTCTCTGCTCTTGTGCCAGTACCATGATGTTTTGGTTACTATAGCCTTGTAATATAGCTTGAAGTCTCTTAGATTGAAGCCTCCCAATTTGTTCTTTATGCCTAAGGTTGCTTTGGCTATATAGAGTCTTCTTTGGTTCCATATGAAGCATATAATTATTTTTTTCTAGATCTGTGAGATTTTTGGTTCTTGTGTGTTCACTGTGTGGAGTTCCATCAGTGTAATACAGCTTTCTTCAGCACCAGGGTCTGAATGCTCTCATAGTTTTCAGTGCCCAGCTCCTGTGTTGCCAGGACACCAGGAGGACTAAGCAGCCAAGAGCTGTTCTTGTCATCTCACCATCTTGAGTATTGTTTGTAGCAGAGAGCCTTTGGTTTTCACAGTACTCACAAGTTTCTCCACAATTAGCCACCGGGGTATATGATCAACCTACACAAGTCAACAGCTTCCCCCATCACCTCCCCTTGGGTAGTTTTGTATTGAAGAATCTTAGGTGAGCCACTTTCCCATGAACAGCCTTTCCTAACCTTAGGGTTTTTAGAAGTTCCAGAGGGCACCTCAGTGGCTTCTTTGCATTCAGTGATCCATGGCTATGCCATCTCCAACAAGAAGATCTCAGCCCTCGGAGAAGGGCTCTTCTTTTTGCACTGTATCTCTGTCCTAGAGGTAGTGCCTGCTGCTTATATTTGTTCTTGCAACTACATTTAATTTCTCTTTGTTTCTTGCTGGCCAATCCTTGTTATT
>NW_012149569.1:0-278 GCF_000956105.1 Propithecus coquereli | reverse complement strand
TCTGACATAAATCTTACAAATTCAAATTTTAAAACAGCAAGAAAAATATGAAGCAAGAGTTCAAAAACCATGTAATGAATGCACTGAATTTACTCACTACCTTATACTAATATTGGGGAAAATTGGGCTAGGCGTGGACAGTGATGAGACCTGTGATATTAAATTTTTTAGTATTAGTTATTTGATATATAATTTAAAATGAGAAAAATAGTCTTTCCTTTGCTTTAAGTATGAATAGCATGTACTGTACAAGTGTTTCTATGCTAAAGTAGGAAATC
>NW_012149568.1:15271-16481 GCF_000956105.1 Propithecus coquereli | reverse complement strand
AACTCTGTAGTCAGAAAAGGTATCTCGTTTCTCCAGTCTCTACCTTCACTATGCCAGGTTTGAGGATTCAATAAATATTTACTGGCTAGATGAAAAAACATACACACAGTATACATGGCCCAAAGAGGGCATGATTACAACAATTACGGCAACATCATACTATAGAAAACTATGTAGCCATAAAAAAATACATATGATTTAGGCCTATAGTAGCATGCTAAGAAATTCACAAAATAGTCTTATCTTTTAACCAAGTTATATTAATAGAACAGTGTGTATATTGCAATGCTGTTATTATTATTCACATAGATTATATTCGGGAAATGTGGTCTATAAATTATACGTTGTCAGCTGACCTAGAATACAGAGCACTGGGCCCACTTTCCACTTATAATAGAAATCCAGTATAACTCTAGCCACTTCTCCAAACTCCTCTAGTGATTTCACAGGAATTCCAGTGTAGCTGCTCTTGTCCGTATGGCTGGGAAGAATTCATTCTTGCTCACGTTTATCTCCATGTGCGGGCGACAGACACAAGAGTCCCGAGTGCTAGTATGTGTTTATATGAGTCAAAGAGTGTTTGTCTCTTTTACGTTCCATTTCCATGGGACTCAAGGCCATTGATATGATCACAATAAGTTTTAAGTTTCGAAACTTTATGGATATCTGGGAAAGGAGAAATGGCCCTACACTTAAGAGCAGCTTTTATGTGGTGAAATCCACCTGAAATAACAGAGGCAAGTATAGAAAGAAGCGTGAACTTTCTACTACAGTATAATGTAGAGTAGAATGGCTGGGACAAGTTTCCCGGTTCAAAGAGAAAGACAGAACAGAACCTCTTCCATCAATTTAGTTTTTCAGAGAAAGGCGATAACTCAGTGTGTTACTCTCAGTCAAGACGGTGGCGTGTCTTTGCAGGTTCCTCCTTTGTATGTCAGTATTATTTCCATTAGACCAGTCCTTTTATCACACACACACCCACTCACCCCCTCCCCCAAACACAGGTGCACATACATTCACACAACCACCTCCAAAGTGACAAGGTGTCAGCAGAAAGCGTTTTTTCCCTGTCTTCTATTTCTGGACTCAGAATGACACAGCCTCTCCATGTCTCTCTCGTTGCTGATACCAGCCCACTGATTGCATCTTTATTTCCCAGAAACAGCTAAGTAGCTTTCAAGGCCCAGTGCAAAATAAAAAGACAGAGCCT
>NW_012149568.1:12858-15221 GCF_000956105.1 Propithecus coquereli | reverse complement strand
ACAAAGAGTTGATAAGCTATCGAAGTTAGATGGTGGTGAGTGGGACTTCACTATATTAGTCATTCCATTCTTAAATGTGATTGATATTTTTCATAATAAAACATATAATTATTTATGTATATGTACATATATACACATGTGTGTTAACATATGAATACATATGCATGTGTGTGTATTTGCATGTATATCTATATCTACATCTCTCTGTATAATCTTTCATCATCTTTGTGATGATAAATAATGCGTCTTATTGAGCATTTTCTCTGTGCTGGGTCCTGTAGGAAGTACATTAATTGCATTGTCTTATTTAATCCAACCACCACTCCTACCAGGTCGATGTTATTAATAGTTTATGTCTGTTTTGTAGATAAGATTTACACAGATAAGGTAACTTCTGGTTGCACAGCTAGTAAAAGATAGACACACCTCCACCAGAGAAGTTATTAGTAAAATATTTGACTTTTCATAGGGTTTTATAAAACAGAAGCCTAAAGAGCTCCTGCCTCTCTGCTCTGGGATTGAATATTAGCTCTGTTGATTTTTATTAGCCCTGGACAGTACTGAAACTGTGACTATTCTATTTATTATGGGCTTAATACTGCCTACCTCATACGTTCCATTGCTATGTTTAGAGTGAAATAAAATAATATATGTAAATTGTTTTCTACATATTAAACTGCAAAAGGAAGTGGGGATATTTCTTTCCCTTTTTCTTTTTTTTTTCTTATTAAGTGGGGTGTGTGTATGTGTGCATGCATGTGATTTTTTTGTTCTTAACAAAAATCAAGGCCTTCGAGGGACTGCTTTCCCTAAGTTATTGTAAAGGCAAAAAGTTGAAAGTACAGTCTAGACAACGAGGTAAAACCTTGTTGACAGACAGAATTTCTGCTGACCCGTCTTTGCCCCGGCATCCAAGGGCGAGACAGCGCTCGAGAGCAGCAATCAGAGGCCCATTTCCGCGCTCTTCAGTGGACCAAAGATGCTAATTGCCTGATGGAACCTCCTACTCGGCCTGGATTCCCTCTCCAAAGGCTCTTTTCATCATACCTGTTGTTTATGGCCACACCAGTGTGTCATATTTAGAAATCAAAAAGGAAGAACTCCCCCCACCTTTGATATTTTGAAGCTTTGTTGAGCTGTTAAGCAATGAGCGAGATAAATTATTATTGTTAAAAATAAAAAAAAAAAATCAGTGGCATGGAATTTCAAGACAGCATTTCCATTTGAAGCCATGAATAATGTAGTTATGGTAATATAGCTGCTATTCATAATTATGAACACTTCATTCCTCCACATGTTCTCATGTCACACAGAGCAGGCTGGTGAGATCTGGTCTGCCTCTGATTGTTTTTGCTGTGTTTTGCATTATAAATTATGCTCAACTCAAGCCTGACGACCTCGACTGCGCGGTGGCCTTCGGCAATATTAGAGTCAACAGCGGCATGTTTCCTAAACTCCCCTGCAGGACTAAATGTCTCTCTCGAGCTGGAGTTCAGAGTTCAGTCCCAATCAAAAGTTAGATCTAGTCCACAAGTTGCTCAATTAACCATTTTAGCGACAAAGAGAAGTTAACTGTGAAATCATGCTTTAAGGGCCTTCCCTTGCACGTACCCTCCAAGGCCCTGAGAGAGATCCTAGCTACTGAGCAGTCACAATGTTTGTTGAATTTTTATAACGTAATAGTAAAGATCATTGATCTTGACATCAGTCACATTTTACTATAAATCCCAGATCTGCCACTTAGTAAAACTTGATATAATATTTATCCTTTATATTTTTATGAGAATTAAATGCCATAACTCTTTATTATCTCAGCATCTGCTTAACACTAAATATTCAATAAATAATAGTGTTTGTAAAAGACCTAGCAAAATTTATGATTAAAAATAGTAGCTATATCACAACAGCTCTGTGGGTTCCATTTTAACATCTTCTCAAACCTAAAACTGATCAGATTTCACATTTGAATATCTCTGCAATTACTATGTATTTTAAAGTTGGTGTGTACTTGGACATCACCATATTCCTTTGGTCCTTGAAAATTGGCTAAATTGATAGTGTATCTTTAAAAATAATGCTATATTTTACTCTCCACTCTCCATCAGAATACAGTCTCTACTCATGACAGTAATATATTTCTTTAATTTTGAATAGTTGACTGACGCACGTAAGTTCACACAACCAGTAGATCACTGAGATTGGACAGTGATTTGAATAGGCTAGTCAAGTTAATTAGTAGGTCTGGCACTGGTTCTAAGAATCTCTGCAATTCTTGGACAAATATCAATTTGAAACATAAATAAGTAAAAAGGAAACTGACATGGATGGGGTTTTACAGAAAATAAAAACATTAATTTGGGAAG
>NW_012149568.1:4822-5473 GCF_000956105.1 Propithecus coquereli | reverse complement strand
TCACACAAATTATTTTGGTACCCAGCTAAATTGGAACCCCTGCCTTTAACATCTACATCAGAAAAGAAATTTTTTTTGGAAGATTAGGGATGAGAAAAGGAAAGATAAATGATAAAATTCTCAGGACTACCAATCTTATTCTTTTCTCATCTTATACCACCTCTGTTTCCAGATATCACAACTGAGGAGTTCATGATTGCCAATTTACAAAGCATTCTCAACTTGTCGAGACGGAACTCATCTTATTTTCCTGTGGAATCCATGCCGGAAATCAGGGTATATGTGGTTGAAGGGAATTCCTTACTTCATGTTGTTGGTATGTTTGGATTCAGTAGGCTGCGCAGGATTCAGTGAGCTTGACTTCTCAAGGGGTACAGATTTGGGACAGCTCACATCTAAACTTGGGATAGGCTAATGGCTTTTACTCTTTATCTGTGGTCAGCTCCTTTGCTCATTGAGTCCTTTACATAAAGGAAAGCCGTCAGAGGGTCATGTGTAAGTCCTACCAACCTGCCTGGCCGAATTCCCTATTTCAGAAGATCTGATAACTATGTGTTTCAGTAATTTGCCATTTGCCTGTCTTACAGAGAAAGCCAGAAAAAGTAGGCTGTGGGTGAGCTTCAGAAAAAGAACAGGCATTTGTGAATTGCT
>NW_012149568.1:1145-2273 GCF_000956105.1 Propithecus coquereli | reverse complement strand
ATAATTATTTCCCATTTAAATATAAGATTCACGAGAATAGGAAACTTGTTTTTCCTATTCCCTAAAATATTCCCAGTATCTAGCATAGTGGCATATAAAGGTGCTAAATATTTGTTAAATAACAGAAATAAAAAGAATCCTCTTTCATACATAGTCTCACTGTAGTGACTTTCTCATAAAATACCGTAAAATGAGAAATACAATAAAGCTAACAGTTAAATCATATCGAATACTCAAACTTTACCTTTTATCAGCTCAGCCGAAAGAGCAGAATCAAGAGATTGCCCTAGGCAATTGGCCAAATAGAGCCCCAGTAGGCTGGTGCCATTGAGTGTTTGCTGAGCTGTTCTTTCCCTTCCTGGGAACTCTCCCAGACAGATTTTGTTACATGGTGAAAGGTTTCTCTTACTCAAAATGCACTCTTTCGCAAAGCTCATTGGGTAGAAACTTAAATTTGATAGATAAGACCATTAATTTTCTGGTCTGGACCAAGAGAAATACCTGAAAAAAGAAAAGGGTGCTGAAAATTGTGCAGTGCACATCACCAGGAGAGCCATGACCTCTTCCTCCTTGTCAGATCATATTTATTTATTCTTCTTTTTAGTTGACTATTAGATCATTGCTATTGTGCACTTAATTGAGCCCTGGAATCATCTTATGACCACTATGAAATGCTTTCAGATTCACCAAAAGGCAATAATGTTGATGGATAAAACAATCCTGAAACTGGGAGGAATCTCAGGTATAATTTATTCTGAAAGACCAACCCTATCACAATCACCTGGAGAGGCTGTAAAATAAATGAATACTTACCTACCTCCAGACCTATCTACATTCCATAAATACATACATACCTATGACACATCATTTTCCCAGCTATTCTGAAAACTGTGGCCAGGGAACTATTTTTAACAAGCCTCCATTATTATTCTAATGCCTTGAAAGTTTTAACAACCACTTTGATCTAATTAGGTTACTAGTATTACAGATGGAATGGGTGAATCCTGGAAGGGAACATCCTAGTTATTGGCATAACCTACCTTCTGTATATCACTCTACCAATATTTCTATGACACAATGTAAAGTCTTTATAAATGTGCCAGCCTTCTTTCATTTTTGATGACATGG
>NW_012149568.1:0-1095 GCF_000956105.1 Propithecus coquereli | reverse complement strand
TTCAGTAATTTGCCATTTGCCTGTCTTACAGAGAAAGCCAGAAAAAGTAGGCTGTGGGTGAGCTTCAGAAAAAGAACAGGCATTTGTGAATTGCTAGCCAGATTTTGAGCTGGGAACACTTTTTATATATATATATTATTCAATTTCATTCTCACGACTTCACTGCAAGGTAGGTGTTTTTAATCCTATTTTACAAATGAAGAATCTGATATTCAGAGAACTTAAGTAACTTGTTTGAGGTAATACATCTGGGGACAGATAAAGTCTTTGAAATCCAGGTCATAATCCAAAACAGAATGAAACCCGGTTAGGAACAAAGACCTGAGTATGCCATCTAGTTTTGCCCTTGGCTAAATGACTCCTTTTTTTCAAGATTCATGTTGTAAAATCAAGATAAGAATAATACCTATCTAGCACAAAAGCATACACACAGAAGAATGGAACAGAATAGAGATCCCAGAAATAAACCCAAGCATATGTGGTGAACTAATTTTCCACAAGGATACCAGGAAGACATTCAATGGGGAAAGGATAGTCTCTTCAATAAATGGTGTTACGAAAGGGAATATTTATATGAAAAATAATGAAATTGGGACTTGTCTTATACTATGCACAAAATTCAACTCAAAATGGAATAAAGATGTAAATATAAGACCTGAAACCATAAAACTCCTAGAAGAGAATATAGGAGAAAAGCTTCTTGATATTGGCCTTGGCAATGATTTTTTCATATATCACACCAAAAGCTTAGGCAACAAGAGCAAAAATAAACGAGAGAGATTACATCAAACCAAAAAGTTTCTAAACAGCAAAGAAAACAACAAAATGAAAGGGCAGCCTACAGAGTAGGAGAAAATATTTGCAAACTATATATCTGATAAGGGGTTAGTATCAAAAATACATAAGAAATATAATTCAGGCCAGGTGTGGTGGCTCACATCTGTAATCCTTGCACTCTGGGAGGCTGAGGTGGAAGGATTGTTTGAGTCAGGAGTTCAAGACCAGCCTTAGCAAGCGTGAGAGCCCAACTCTACTAAAATTAGAAAGAAATTAGCTGGACAACTGGAAATATGAAAAGTTAGCTGGGTGTGGTGG
>NW_012149567.1:14116-14589 GCF_000956105.1 Propithecus coquereli | reverse complement strand
AGATGTCTTTGAAAAAAAATCAGTAAAAATTGATAAACCTCTAATCAGGGTGACCAAAATAAAAAGAGAGAAGACACAATTACCAATATTAGGAATAAAACAGTGGATGCCAATACTGACCACACAGATATTAAAGAATATTAAAAGAATACTTGTGAACAACTTTATAATCATGAATTTGACAATTGAAATGAAATGGACCATTTTTTTCTAAAATCACTTTGGTAGGCAAAATAATGGCTCCTCAACAAGGTGTCCATGTCCCAATCTCCAGAACTCATGAATACATGAGTTTACTTGGCAAAGGCACCTTGAATATGTGATTAAAGTTTAGGGCCTTGAGATGGGGAGATTAGTCTGGGTTATCTGGTTGGGCCAAACCTAATACATAAATCCTTAAAAGCAAACAACCTTTCTTGGTTGAGGTCAGAAGGACATATGGAACAGGCAGAACATTGACTCCCCTCCAAAGA
>NW_012149567.1:8738-9312 GCF_000956105.1 Propithecus coquereli | reverse complement strand
TCTGTATTACACTCTGATGGTGAATATATGACTTATGCATTTGTCAAAACCCATAAAACTGTAAACCACAAAGTTTAGCCTTTATTGCTACTAAATAAAAATTTTAAAAAATCAAGCAAGATATTGAGAGATCTCAGGATGGAATGCTGACTGTAAAAAAAAATGTATCTATATTAACAAATGTATGATATAACCTTAATTATGTGAGTGGTGAGTTAAGATCACCTAAATAACTTCTTTAAGCAATGTGTTGTCTAGATATCATAAGGCTAAGACAAAAAGAACTGCACACAACACTGTACTCCAGTTGATGAATGTGTTTCTCACAGATATATGGTTCATAAATACTGAAACTACTTTACATGTATAGTGGGTAGAGTAAATAAATTTACTATAGATAATAAGGGCCTGCTTTCTCTCTGCCAGAGAAAGAAATTAAAAATAAGCAAGGTAATAATGTAGGATCAATGCTGTGCTGCTAGATTGGAGTTGGAGACATTACTACAAATTTATGTGCTCATGTTTATCTTAACGTATATACAGATATATACAGAAATAAATGTAGGTATATTAA
>NW_012149567.1:5920-6828 GCF_000956105.1 Propithecus coquereli | reverse complement strand
AGCCAAGGAAACCATCATTAGGGTGAACAGGCAACCTGCAGAATGCGAGAAAATACTTGCATGTTACACATGCGATAAAGGTCTGATAACTAGAACCTATATAGAACTCAGAAAAATCAGCCAGAAAATATCAAACAACCCCATTAAGAAGGGAGAAAAGGACATGAACAGAGACTTTTCAGAAGAAGATAGAGTAATGGCTAAAAAACGTATGAGAAGATGCTCAACATCTCTAATCATCAGGGAATTACAAATCAAAATCATAGTGAGATATCGCTTAACTTCAGTGAGAATGGCCTTTATCAAAAAGTCCCGAAACAATACATGTTGGCGTGGATACGGAGAGATAGGAACACTCCTACACTGGTGGTGGGACTGGCAAGTAGTACAAGCTCTATGGAAGTAGCATGGCGATACCTCAGAGAACTCAAGGTGGAACTAGACCTTGGGGACAGGGCCGGTCGGGCGGGCTGGGGCGGGGCGTTCTGGGCCAAGGGGACCCCGGGCTAGCCAGAGGGGACTCTGGGGCTTGGCTGACCCGGCTCCTCAGGCACACAGCTGTGCGGGCCGCCCCGGGCGCCGCCCCAGCCCCTGTCCCCGCCCTGCTTGGGGGTCCTGAGCCAGAGGGGGCAGTGCTGGGCTGTGGGGCTCTGCCCGGCCGCCGCTGCCAGCGGCTGCCCCATTGGGAGATTATCTACCCGGCTTCCCTTGCCCTGAGCAGTGAACTGACTGGGATGGTATCCCGGGAAGCCCCTGAGTCTGCCCAGTGCCTGTGCCCATCCCTAGCCCACCTGAATGCCAAGGATGTGCTTAGGCGATGGCACAAGAGGAGGAGCCGACAGCACCAGCGGTTCATGGCGCGAAAGGCCTTGTCGTAGGAGCAGGGGCTGCTGAGCAGGCCTCCGGAG
>NW_012149567.1:0-263 GCF_000956105.1 Propithecus coquereli | reverse complement strand
TAATAAGGTAAGTGGAATTTTAATTGGTAGGTGATGAGAAGACATGAAATATTTCAAAAAAAGTGATGTGATCAGATGTATATCTTGAGAATCCACCAAACTACTATTCTAAGTCAGATGAAGCATCTCTCCAATGTAAGTTATGATAGCTTGCACCAGACCGTTAACTTCATTTGTGAAATTGAAATCTCTAGACAGTGACTCATCTGTTAGTGAGAAATATAACTTCAATAATTTAATTCAAGAATCTACAGATAGGTGAA
>NW_012149566.1:18463-18774 GCF_000956105.1 Propithecus coquereli | reverse complement strand
GCTCAGGCTGGTCTCGAACTCCTGAGCTCAAACAAGCCGCCCGCCTCGGCCTCCCAGAGTGCTAGGATTACAGGCGTGAGCCACCACGCCCAGCCATACCTCATCTTTTTTTCGTGTTGTCTGGCTCCAACGTAACTACAATTAAATCTTTCTGAAAATTTGAAATCTTTCTTGACCCTATCCAGAAAGCAGAAGTTCTTCTTTGCCAGGCACTACGCTGTGTGTTTTATAGTCAAGTAGCAGGCTCAATAACGGCTGCAAAATACATCAGGTCCCAATCCCTGGAACCTATACATGTTAGCTACCTCAGA
>NW_012149566.1:13973-14897 GCF_000956105.1 Propithecus coquereli | reverse complement strand
TCTCACTTAACTGTGATGAGTTAAGTAAAATAGATATTAATTTTTTTCTATAATAAAACAGCAGCTCACGTAAATGAATTAAAACTGCCCAAGGTCCCAAGACAATGCAGGATTCAAACACCACACCCATAGCTCGGTTTCAAAACCAATCTCCGATCCTCTAAGAACAAGAGCTATGTGTCTGTGTCATGATGAAAGACATGCTGAGATTGAAAAATGGCAAAAGATACATTTATACGTGCTTTAAAGAAAATGGATAATTCTATTTGAAAATTTAAACCAAGTGCCAACTTGTGCCTGTAGTCCCAGCTACTCAGGTGGATCACTTGAGCCCAGGAGTTCAAGTCCATGCTGGGCAACATAACTCCATGGGCGGTGGCGGGGAACTTAAGGGATGATTATTTGCTTTACCCAAAGATCTACAAGTTGCTGCTTTATATCCTAAGGCAATATTTTAAAAAACTAAAATATAAACACTATTGCTCTAAAATACCTTGTTAATATAAGAAAAACTTCCTATAGTAAAATAGTTACAATATGCTAGGGGGAAGCTTCAAATTTTAAATAATAATGAAAAAATGTTTAACATTATCATCACTGAAAGTTTTAAAAATTGAAATATGATAACATTTTTTTCAAAAATTTCACAACTAATTCAATCAAAATTTTTTTAAAAAGGCAAGTACAGCCATTCAGTAATAGTTAACATTTATTTAATGTTTATTATGGGCCAAATATACATGTCAAACATTACAGCAACCCCCTGAAGTACAATCATTATTATCTCCATTTTATAGATTAAAAAAAAAATTCTCAAAATTTAAGTAAGCTGGGGCCGGGCGCAGTGGCTCACACCTGTAATCCTAGCACTCTGGGAGGCCGAGGCGGGCGGATTGTTTGAGCTCAGGAGTTCGAGACCAGCCT
>NW_012149566.1:10233-12413 GCF_000956105.1 Propithecus coquereli | reverse complement strand
ATCATCATAAATCATAAATAATCAGCATAAATCATATATGCTTTCACAGTTTTATCTGGTCTTTACTTTGAATCAATGAGAATCAATTAACACAACAGTTGATGTTCTCAAGAAAAAACAATGAAAATGTGGTAGTTATAAATACTGACATATAAGAAAATATCAGTACTTGCTGAAAAAAGGGGATGAGGCTTCAAAAAAATAAAATCACAAAGGAAGCACTGTGAAGTGCTTCAACAAAAATATTCATCATTCTCTCACTGACAAGCTTATCTAAAAGCTTTCCTGGTACCAAAAGAATTACAAAGAAAGCTAAAGTGAATTCTTCTCTACAGCAAAGGGTATTAGTGTTCATGGCACTTATAATAGTTCTAAGGCAATACGACAAATTTAAAATTTTAAGAATAAAAATTCCTAGTAAAATAGGAACAGATGGATTTATTTATAAATATTTATAAAAAATATCAAACTTAAAGGGAAATGTTAAAAGCATCATCATTAACATCAAGAATCAGACAAGGACATTCTTTTTTTTACTACCATACAGCACTATTCTGAAAATCCTAGCCAATGCAATTACAGATAAAAGAAATAAATATAAAAAATTTGAAAGGAAAAATATCATTATATAATATGATTCTTTACCTCAAAGACCCAAAATATTTACCTGAAAAACTAATACAAACAGTGAGATAACTTAGTAAAGTGACTGGTAAGAAATTAACATGTACAAATTAGCCAACTGGATTACAACTGAAGACAGATACAATTTTGCTCCCATCCAAAGATCAACTAAAACTACATTAATTTAAAAAAAAAAAAAAAAAACCAGACCTACAATGAAGGGAAATAGGGCAAAATTGAACAGCACCAAAATTTTGAAAGAGGAAAAGCAGGTAAGCATGGATTAACTGTAACTGACCCAATAGGCCTGAAAAAGGTAAATCCTGAACCCACACTAAAGAAAGTTCTAAAATGAATAAATTACAAATGAAATTGAACTTGTAGTTAACATTCACTTGTCATAAAGTAGGAAGTATTCTCATCAATATAATTTTCAGAGGAATGAGGTAACAGCTCAAAATAGAATCCTCAAAAGGTTCAGGAACCAGCAGAACACCACCACCTTTTCTGCAAAGGGGATAGTATACACAAGATAGCTTAACTAAGAGAACTGAGTGAAATCTACTTGAGCAGTTAGATACCTATACTTCCTTTCCCATCAAAATAAGTCTAGAGGTTTAATTTGTAGAAAAAGTACAAGACTGACATTAGACAAGAGGATGCCAGGCACAGTTTAGGGCCAAGCACCCTACTTCATCTGAATCTGGGATATAAAATAAACCTATACATACTTAATGCCGATGTTGAGACTTAACGCCCACCTTAAACCCCAGGTCACACATCTCTCCTCTCAAGAAACTGAGGACTTTTTCTGGGAAACATGATTTCATTAAAAAGAAAGACTTAAAGATACCAATAATGGGGGATTTCCCAACAAACACCCACCCAGATCATTCATAATGGAGTGTGACACCGACGGTACACTGATTCCCAAGGGCTGGGCATATCCAAAAAACTTTCAGACATCCATCTTAATCATGAACAGCCAACCAACATTACCTGACAGCTGAGAAAAGACACACAGGCTCAAACCTATAATCCCAGCACTTTGGGAGGAGAATCGCTTGAGACCAGGAGCTTGAAATCAGCCTGGGCAGCAACACAGTGAGACCTCGTCTCTACAAAAAATTAAAAAATAAGCCAGGCATGGTGGCACACGCCTGCAGTCCCAGCTAGCAGGGAGGCTGAGGCAGGAGGATCCCCTGAGCCCAGGAGTTGGAAACCGCAGTGAGCTGGGATCACATCACTGCACTCCAGCCCAGTCGACAGCACAAGACCTTGTCTCAAAAAAATAAATAAATAAGACAGTATGGTACAGAATAAGAACAGGTAGACAAACAGAAAAGAGAGTCTAAAATTGATGCAACATATCAAGAAATTTAGTATACAATGAAGATTTCAACAGGGGATGCGAATTTTTCAGAAAAATAGTATGAAATGACTAGAAAGCAACTGAGAAATATTATTTGAATCCCTGTCTCACACCAAAAGAAATTCCAATATAAAAATAAAAATTTTAATGTGAAAATAGATAAAATATTGAAAATTTTGTATTT
>NW_012149566.1:7658-8448 GCF_000956105.1 Propithecus coquereli | reverse complement strand
AAATTATATGGAAATATCAACCAATTCAAGTGGCTATACTAGTATCAGACAAAATTAACTTTAAGTCAAGGTTACAAGGGACAAAGAAAGAAATTATATACTGATAAAAGGTTCATTCTAGCAAGAAGACAGAGCAATTCTAAACATATAGACACCTAACAACTGAGCCCCAAAATAGACAAAAGCAAAAATTACCAGAATTAAAAGGAGAAATAGACAGTTTTATGGTAATAGTTGGAGACTTCAATATAACACTTTTAAAAATGGATAGAATAGGCCGGGCGCGGTGGCTCACGCCTGTAATCCTAGCACTCTGGGAGGCTGAGGCAGGAGGATCGCTTGAGCTCAGGAGTTCGAGACCAGCCTTTAGCAAGAGTGAGACCCCACCTCTACTATAAATAGAAAGAAATTAGCCAAACAACTAAAACTAAGAAAAAATTAGCCGGGCACGGTGGCGTGTGCCTATAGTCCCAGCTACCCAGGAGACTGAGGCAGGAGGATTGCTTGAACCCAGGAGTTTGAGGTTGCTGTGAGCTAGGCTGATGCCACGGCACTCTGGCCTGGGCGACAGAGTCAGATTCTGTCTCACACATACAAAAAAAAGGATGGTATACTAGAAAAAAATTTAACACAAAAGGCAATAATAGATGAAATGGAAAACATATGAGACACACAGAAAACAAAGAGCAGAAGTAATTTCCTTATCAATAATTACCTTAAATATAAATGGATTAAATTCTTCAATTTTAAGGAGGGGATTAGCAGGTTGAATTTAAAAAACATGATCCAT
>NW_012149566.1:0-1024 GCF_000956105.1 Propithecus coquereli | reverse complement strand
TCAGCCACTAAAAATCTATTCAAGGGTTATGACAGAGTCTAAAAAATCCCTTTTGATCTAATAAATAAATGAATAATCAATTAATTCAGGTATCTCTAGGGTACAAACTTTCTAAGGGTAAGAAATAATCCCTTCTCTCCAATAGGACCAAAATTTAACTACAAGGTACTTTCAAGTAATTTTAACTTTCTTTAGGGATCTCATCCACTACCATTATTTTAAATAATAACTTAGTACCCCAGACACCTTAATTTATCTCAATCAAGATGTTTCAAAGTGGCAGGTGTGGTGGCTCACGCCTGTAATCCTAGCACTTTGGGAGGTCAACGCAGGAAGATCGCTTAAGAACAGGAGTTTGAGACCAGCCTCAGCAAGAGAGAGCTCTGTCTCTACAAAAAATAAAAAAAATTAGCTGGGCATGGTGGCAGACACCTGTAATCCCAGCTACTGGAGAGGCTGAGGCAGGAGGATTGCCTGAGCCCAGGAGTTGGAGGTTGTAGTGAGCTATGATAACACCACTGCACTCTAACCCAGGCTCTACAGAGCAAGACCCAGTCTCAAAAATAAAAAAAAAACTTTTTTTAACTTGCTCTTTCCTCCTGTATCTGCACCTCTTCCAGTTGTTGCCATTTCAAGAAGTCTAGCTACTCATACCAGAAATCTGGAGGTCATTCTTAATTTCTTTTTTCTTCACCTACAGCCTGCTATCACCGAGTCCTATTCTACTTCCAAAACAAACCTTGAAAATATCCACTTTTACCCATCTCTATTGATAACTCTCTAGCACTTACAGTCCATCATTTCATTTTTCTGCTGACATTATCTGCTATATTCCCCAGAATATCCAAAGATCTTTTTAAAAATTAAATCAGACTACACCACTCACTTCTTACATGGCTTTTCAGTATACTTACGAGAAAACCTACAATTCTTTCCATGACCTGTAAGATTCCTGACTACAATCCAGGCTCACTTTAGCCTGAGCAAGAGCGAGACCCCGTCTCTACTAAAAATAGAAAGAAAT
>NW_012149565.1:25286-25776 GCF_000956105.1 Propithecus coquereli | reverse complement strand
TTGGACTCCCAGTGCTCTGTGTGCTACCATCTTGCATCCAATTTCCCGACATCTCCCAGGAGGGAAGCATGGAATTCCAACGTTTGGGAGATGCCCATAGAGCCACCGAAAGACCCTTCCCAGAGAGGCTGGAAGGAAATCTCTGGATTAACTTCAGGTGCTTTGAACCTAGTTTAAGGTCACCCCAAATATTAATGGACCGAATGTTCGTATCTTCCCCAAATCCATATATCGAAGCCCTGACCCCCAGGGGGATGGTATTAGCAGGTAGAGACTTTGGAAAGTGATTAGGTTTCGATGAGGTCGAGAGAATGGGGTCCCCATATGGGATTAGTGTCCCTATAAAAAGAGAAAGAGAAGCTGGAGCTCTCTCTCTCTCCCCCGCCCCATGTGAGGACACAGCAGGAAGGGGCCGTTTGCAAACCAGGAAGAGAGCGCTCGCCAAGCACCTAATCTGCCGTGCCTTGATCTTGGACTTCCAGCCTCCAGA
>NW_012149565.1:19027-19452 GCF_000956105.1 Propithecus coquereli | reverse complement strand
GATGCCTTTTGGAGATCTTGGTTAGACTTGTATTTTAAAAATGCAGACATCCCGTGGAATGACAAACCCTCACTTCTTGCTCCTGAGGCAGGTGGTTATAAATGAACTATCTAGTTACTTAAAATTAGCCTCCTGTATAAACACACGCTAATAATCACCCAGCCTGCCGAGGCCCGCGCTCTCTCTCCGGTAATAATCATTAAACATCCACCCAGTCGACGGCGCTGAGGGAGGCCTCCCAGGGAAAATATGTCATCTACCCTCAAAATCCAGCGTTTTAGACAAGTCAGACTAACCACAACTTCTCGAAAATATCCATTTGAAAGCACACTGTTATTTAAACACATGTACTCCAAGTGAGAAGAAAGAGAGAAAGGGGGCTCGAGTTTCTCCTAAAACAGCTTCTTTTCATCGTCTGTTTTCTT
>NW_012149565.1:13359-14381 GCF_000956105.1 Propithecus coquereli | reverse complement strand
TCAAATTAGAAGTCAGGGTGATGAGAAGTGAGCGGCGTAATGGATTGGATGGGAATGCGGTGTAGCAGCGGTGGCTCCGGAATCCAGATCAGCGCGGGGTTCGGATCAAAGGCGGGTGGTGGGGGGGACGGGGTGGGGGCACTTTACATGGTCTGGGAGCGGCTGCAGCAGCCGCCAGCCGCAGAAATGCATGCATACGGGCACCCACGTGGGAGCAGGAGCCTAAATCCCCGCCGGCATGATTTATGCATGTAGAACAGGAAGGGGCAAAAATCTCTCTATATATATTTAGAAGGGACGTGGGGTGGTAGAAAGCGCATTTAATACCGTTTTAAAATAAAACGAGCATACCCAGATTTCGACCCCAGGGCCAATTGCCCTAGTGTGAGCATAGGAGCATAATGGTGATACCATCAAAAGTCCCGAACGGCTATGCAAAAGCGCAAACCGAATCGGGTGTCTGTCAGGCACCTGTCTGGGAAGATTTCGGACACACTAGGGTCTCGGGAGCTGTCCCTGTTTTATGCATCGGAAGCACCTTAGCAGAGGCCAGCGTGGTACCATCTTTGTGCAGAGCTTGACATCCCAAGACTCTGACCAGGTGGCTATTAACCTCCTCGCGGGGCAAAGGCCATAGTGTGCGCCCCTCCTGCCCAGCGGTGAAGCCCGCCACACTCCCACCACCCACCGCGGGGAGAAGGGATCTTTTCGTTCCCGTCCCTCGGTATAGGTGGAAAAATGTGCAGAGCCACTTGTGAATAATTCAGCAGCCGTAACCGATGAAATATGACACCCTTCAAAGACATTCTAGAACGCCGTACGTCTTGAGAGAAGCATATCTCTTTCTCTCAAGAAGAGTTTTGGGGTAAAGAAATACCAAATGCTGGCCGGGCGCGGTGCCTCACGCCTGTAATCCTAGAACTCTGAGAGGCCGAGGTGGGTGGATCGCTCAAGGTCAGGAGTTCGAGACCAGCCTGAGCAAGAGCGAGACCCCATCTCTACTAAAAATAGAAAGAAATTAT
>NW_012149565.1:11127-11754 GCF_000956105.1 Propithecus coquereli | reverse complement strand
CGCGCTGTATTTTCCTCTATACATTCCAATTTATCAGGATACTGCAAATATAAATTTCCAGAATGCTGTTTTCCACTAAAAAGTAGCTTCCTGGGACAAAAAGGCTCTGAGATCTGTCTCGTTCCTGGCTGCACTCTGTCTGGCACGGCTCAAGCTTTCCACGTATGCTATGGAGTTCATTGATGGCTTTAATGAATAATTCTGCACAAGGGAGAAGAATGTCTCTAAGAAGGACGATACTATGGGTCTGGTCTTCACCGACGAGCGGGAGTTGGCCAAGATGGGGGAAATGCAAAAGGAATTGGAGGAAGAAATGTGTGTTCAGATGCAGGGAGACGTCTGCATGGCAAGCACGTCCAGGAAGTGGGAAGTAGATCGTTGGAATGGTGGAGGTGCTAAGGGCACATTGTAGAAAGAGCCAGAAACATCGATGGGAAAACGGGAGGGAAGTAGTTAGTGGCCAAGATGAGAATCCAAGCTGACCAGTGGGACTTAGTCCAATCAGCGAAAGGGAAGAGATGATGGCGGATGCACAACAGAACGGCAAGCAGGGTCTATGTCCACAGCACAGGTGTGGTGGCCACGTGGACCAGTTCGAAGGTCCCAGGCAGGGGAGGTGGGTGACCC
>NW_012149565.1:0-397 GCF_000956105.1 Propithecus coquereli | reverse complement strand
AGCTACTTGGGAGGCTGAGGCAGGAGGATCGCTTGAGCCCAGGAGTTTGAGGTTGCTGTGAGCTAGGCTGACGCCACGGCACTCACTCTAGGCAGGGCAACACAGTGAGACTCTGTCTCAAAAAAACAAAACAAAACAAAACAAAACAGTCTGTCTACGCACGAGTAGACGTTTGGGCTCGCTGATGCCATGTGCTAAGGTTTACGGTGAAGCACTAACAGGTTCCAGAGGGGAGACAAAGTCACGAGAGGCTGCTTCTTCCAAGAGAGACGACGGCCGTGAGATTTCAGCATATTACAGGGGTACAAATATCTACGTTACATAAATTGCCTTTGCCCCACTCGAGTCAGAGCTTCAGGTGTGCCCACCCCCCAGACGGTGCACACGGCACCCATTA
>NW_012149564.1:20355-20704 GCF_000956105.1 Propithecus coquereli | reverse complement strand
CTTCACCATTCTTTGCCTTTGTGTCCTCAGCTGTAAAATAGGAAAAATAGTAGTACATATACCGTAGGGATATTGTGGGGATTAATGTAATACATATATAACATTTAGAACACCACTCATCAATTGGCACCGATAAATGTTAACTTTTATTAAAGTAATGGGATGTGTCTGAAATGCCAATATCTCCTAATTTTTGGAGTAAAAAAAAAAAAAAATAGATTACTTAATGCAGTGCCCTCTTGTGGTAATTATCGACATTACAGTCTTTCTCTTCAGGGTAAGTTCCTGGGCTCTTTTTCCTTACACTAGTAACTAACATTAGCTATCATTTTTGAGCGTTTATTACATG
>NW_012149564.1:17023-17266 GCF_000956105.1 Propithecus coquereli | reverse complement strand
AAAGGTCCTAAAAGTTTTCAAAGAAAGATCTACATATAAGACATAAAAGACAGGGAGCCAGAATTGCATAGGACTTCTTAACAGCAATCCTGGAACCTGAAAGTAATTGTATCAGTGCTTTGGAATTATCAACTAAAAATAATTTTTAACCAAGAATTCTGTGAAACTGGCCGGGTGCGGTGGCTCATGCCTGTAATCCTAGCACTCTGGGAGGCCAAGGCGGGTGGATTGCTTGAGCTCAGG
>NW_012149564.1:14236-15263 GCF_000956105.1 Propithecus coquereli | reverse complement strand
TTAAGCAACGATAAAAATGTTAAAGCTGATATTGAAGTAATATTTGAGCATCTTCTTGGTGTACTCTGTTTAGTGAGCCTCTATAGGGCCAAGGTTAAACTCTGTACAACATCAGGAAGAATTCCTAGTATATTCCATCTTCCAAAATAAATTATTAGTCACTTGCTTCTGTATCATGCTTAGCAAGGTTAAGATGTGAGATTTTATACTAAAGTATTCATCAATTCTGAAATTTGAGACTTGCAATAGTTGCATATCTGTATTTTAGGACACTTTTACCTGTAAGGGTAAAAAAAAGAATCAAATTGGCATTTGAAGCAAAATAAGAAATTAGGAAGTTATCACATAGGCAGCTGAAAAGTCTCATCCAGAGTGTAAAGTAGTCACAGGACTCAATTTCCCTCTCTTAGCTCTGCCTTCCTGTGTTAGCTTTGTTATCAGAGTTTATCAGTGGCTCTGAAAAAAGTTGGTTAAGCATCATTCTTGGTGGCAGGGACCCAGTGAGGCAGTGAAAACACACACCTCCTTGTCCCAACAGTCCCAGCAGATGCACCCTTGGCTCTGGTTTGTTCCAAGTTTATTATTAAACCAATCCCTGTGGCCAGTAAAATGCAGTGCTTGGAAAGGCCAAGACTGAATTCCAGGTCTACCACCGCAGCACATGGACTAAGGATGGGAGGAAGGTCTGGTTCTCCAGAAGATAACTAGAGTGCTCTTCCTAGAGAAAAATGAATGGATACTGGATTGCAAAACCAAAAGTCATCAACTTGAGTTCCTACCTGCTCTTCCATTTATGTTCTCCTTAACCTGTAACTTCCAATTTGCTCCGTGAGTCAAGGAAAGATTTTGTTCTCTGTTACAGATTTGTTTGCCAGTGCCATGCCAGAGAAGACTAATAATCTCCTTTATTCACAGTTTCATCTAAAACATAATTCTGTTCACCACTCCCCTTCCCCACACTGTCATAATCTTGAAGGCATAAATGAAGCTCTTTGTTATGATAATGATATAGCAATAATGTGATACG
>NW_012149564.1:10837-12291 GCF_000956105.1 Propithecus coquereli | reverse complement strand
TTTTTTTTCTTAACTGTATATTTTAGGACTGGAAAGAGCCACGAAACTATTAGAACCTTTAAATTAGATCTCAAAATCCATCTTCACACCTGTTATACCTCTTTTCCAACGGCCTGGGCTAATTAGGTATATAGAAAAGAAGTGAGAAAATGTTTACTACCCTAACTTTTCATAAAAAGATAACCTAGAATTTCAAGCCTTCTACCTTTCCTACTTACCAAACTCTTTTATTTGTGAAGGATTAAAATAGTTACTTTGTGTACAGTCTAGATTATATCCTGAAATATTGGCATTCAGAGATGTGGAGAAAGAAACCTTTAGTTGAAATGGTGTTAACAGATTTCTTGAGTTTTCCCCATAGCTCCTGATGATTTAGTAGCTTTCTTTCATCCTTTCTCCCTCCCACTGACACATGATTTTTCTGCCTGGTGTCATTTCACTTGCCACTTAGTGAAACTAAGTTTCTATTGCAAAGAAGCAGCAGCATATCAAAGTTCAAATTTATGTTGCTTTATCTTTGTTCCTTGTGTCTGATCTTTGGCCTAATAATCCAGTGTTAACTATAACCACAGGAAAATCAAGATGAGGGTAAGGGGTGAGTTAGTGCTGTAAAAGATAAAAGAATCAAAAACAACATTGATAGTGACTTTCATTTTGAAGTTATCTCTCTGTAGGTTGTTCTTATCTAAGTTGCAGTTGACTGGTTATTAAACTTGGATTTTCTGCTTTTATACGATTCACTCTTTGGGAGAACTAATTGTCCTCTTTGTTTTTAAAAATTCACTCTTGGGAATTACTATGTAAATTATTTTTTTAGATTTCAATAAAATTTGAAATAAGGAAATCAAATAAATTTGAAATAAGAATGTATACTGATCTATATTACCTATTCCATAAAGTACATCAGAGTTGAGGGTATGGTATCAAAAAGACAGAAAATCTAAAGTGGTCATCTAAGTCATCTTTGCGCCTCCATCACATCTGCCCTTCTACCATGACAGGCAGATGCTAACACAGGCTTCGGTGTACTGGGGCCGGTTCACGCTGGCTCGTGAGAGTCCAAAAGTGCACATTTCTTCCCCATCCACCCATGGGTTCAAGATGGTAGCCTGAATTTGACCACGAAAGAAGAATTTACACCTTGGAAATCAGCAGATGCTACAACTAGGTTTCCCCCAACTGCCGGGAAATTCGGTTATTAAACATTTGTCATCACACCACAGAAATCCTCCAAGGAGCATGCATTCCAAGACCACCAGCGGATGCCTCAAACCGCAGATAGTAGCAACCCCTATATACACTACGTTTTTTCTTATACATACATACCTATGAAAAAGTTTAATTTTTAACTTAGGCACAGTAAGGGATTCACGACAATAACAAAGAATAAAATAGAACAATTATAACAATATACTGTAATAAAAGCTATGTGAATGTGAGCACACATGCTATCT
>NW_012149564.1:0-317 GCF_000956105.1 Propithecus coquereli | reverse complement strand
ACCACAATTTATCAGTATTTGATGACTATTCAGGTTTTTTCCAATTTTTGGCTCTTGAACAGGAACATTAGTTTTCATTTCTCCCGGTGCATCTGAGTAAAATTTTCTCTTGAATATGGAGCTAGGATGGAATTGCTGCATTATAAGGTAAGGGATTAAAATATAATGGCCAATGTTTTAAGTACCAGCATATAACCTATCAGCAATATATAAAGGATCCAGCTATTCCATATCTCTAATGCAGGCAATTATCAGACTTCTGAATTATTGCTTATATGAGTTTCTCCTTCTGTGAAATACCTACTTATATATTTTAC
>NW_012149563.1:1064335-1065342 GCF_000956105.1 Propithecus coquereli | reverse complement strand
TCAGGGATAGTAATAATGAGAAAGATGAGAAGACTTGAACAGATGGATCAGAGAAATCTGTTTTTAAATTCATTTAAGGTTGCCATGCAGATAACTCTCAGACAAGACTTAGTATGACATATTTAGGATTATTTATCTGAGACCAGTAGAGCAGAATAAAACATATACTAATTTGAATATAAAAGGAATCGTAATTAAGATTTGCTGTAGTTTGGGTACGTGTTTCCCAAAACTCATGTCAAAATTGTATTCCCAGTATTTGAGGTAGGATCTAATGGGAGATGTTTTGGTCATGGGTACAGATCTCTCACGAGTGAGTAGCTGCCTTACTCAGAGTAATGCATTGAGTTCTTGCTCTGTTATTCCCATGAGAACTGGTTGTTTAAAAGAGCCTGGAACTTCCCCCTGTTTCTTGCTTTTTCTCACCGTGTGATCTCTGCACAGGCTGGCTCCCTTTCACCTTCTGCCATGAGTGGAAATGGCCTCATCATCCCACCAGAAGCAGGTGCTGGTGCTGTGCTTCTTGTATAGTCCACAGAATTGTGAACTAAATAAAACTCTTCTCTATCTAAATTACCCAGCCTCGGGTATTATTTTATAGCAGCACTTTTATAGCAACACAAATGCACTAAGACAAGCTACAAATAAGAGACATGTATGTATGTGTGTGTGTGTGTGTGTGTGTGTGTGTGTGTGTGTGTCTTACATGATTAAGGAGTCTTAGTTTTTTATATTTTTAAGACATAAAAGTATAGAAAAAATTTTTGTCTAGTATTCTTGGGTCTCACGACAGAAGACTCTGCAGTGGTCGATTGCTCAGCAAAAATAAAATGAGAGACATGAGTAAGAAAAAAAACAGAGTTTAATGTTTATTATTGTCATGATAATTAGCTAAAATACTAACTTTACAGAGAAAAATTCCCTCAAAACCACCTTAGACTGGGGGCAGAAGGAAGTGGACACATGGAAGTTATCAAATAAGAATCATTTTTAGACATCTGAAATGA
>NW_012149563.1:1062286-1062800 GCF_000956105.1 Propithecus coquereli | reverse complement strand
AAGAGAAATAAACGTATTAAAAAATGCTGCACATCATATATCATCAGGGAAATGTAAAATAAAACAACAATAAAATATTACTATGCCCCTATTATAATAACTAAAAGCTGGAACACTGACAACACCAAATGCTGGCAAGGATTTCTACCCACAGGATCTTTCTCATTGTTTGTTCATGCAAAATGGTACAGTTTGATAGTTTCTTACAAAATTAAATACATGCTTACAGTACAATCTTGAAATCACACGTTTTGGTATTTATCCAAAGGAGTTGGAAACTAATGTTCCCACAAAAACTTGCATACGGATGTTTGTAGCAGCTTATTTATAATTGCCAAAACTTGGAAGTAACCAAGATGTTCTTCAGTGGATAACTGGAAAACAAATCGTGGTACATCTACAGGGAGGAAATGAAGTTTTGAATTTCTTTTTATTTAAAGTTAATTTAAATAGTATTTAGTATCTATAGTATTGGACAGGACAACTTTAGAATATACTAAAAACTAAACAATGA
>NW_012149563.1:1058669-1058923 GCF_000956105.1 Propithecus coquereli | reverse complement strand
AGATTGTTGTAAAATTGTTCAAAATTTGTTTTGTTTTCTTTTTTTTTGGTGGAAATTCAAAATTATTAGCCAGTTTTATATGAAGCCGCTTGATCAAGATTTGACAGATGTATTAAGATCTACTCTTTTTAATCCTAAGTACAAAAAGAGTCTATAAAGCATGGCATGGTATAACAACTTTTTAATTCTTCTTTTTTAAATCCTATAATGTCTGGTACATTTCACTGCATGTCCCTTTTAAGAAAGTCTTTGTT
>NW_012149563.1:1056998-1057807 GCF_000956105.1 Propithecus coquereli | reverse complement strand
TTAAAATAGCTCTCAAAGACACTTCTAAATTTGGATAAGATTGTACTAAGAAAATTTTTTGAATAAGTTTTAGAAAATCAAAACATAATGTTGATTTTATATTACAAAATATTGACACTGCACGCTGCTTAAAACTATTTCAGAGGAAATGTCTACAGGAATTAAATTGTCAATATATTTAAGAAGCAAGTTGGTAGCTGTTTTTTGTAAAACAGATGTATGCATTAAAAATAGCTCTCCATTCAAAAATTTAAAATCTGAGGACATTTTGTTTAATAATTTATATCTCCATTTCAAATGTGAAATTAGGATATATATCTTCTCCTTAATTTCAATTTGATATGCAATTTACCCATGATAGTTGACTCTATATCCAGTGTTTTTTACATTTTTTGCAAAAAAGTATATTTATGCTTTTTGCTGAAGTTTTACTCTTATTAGACATATTTTCATCATTTCTTTCTCTCACTTGTAAGCAAAGGGATAGACCTTCTATTCAACATACAGCTTTATATATAGTCACATTTTTGACTCTGCGCTTTACTAATGTCTACCATTTGATTCAAAATATCATCCTGAACAGCTATCTTGCATAAAAATTTGTAATCTAATTGCAGCCACACACTTTCAATTTCAGCATAATGTTATTTCATACTATATCTTTTTATATTTGTTAAACTTCTTTAATTTGTGTGTGAAGTTCTTTGACTGCACTTGATCCTGATGCCTTCCTGGATATTCATATGTATTTTTAATATAGGTTTTAGAAAATACAGGAGAATAACCCATCTTCTTATTAAATTCACAAA
>NW_012149563.1:1055322-1056948 GCF_000956105.1 Propithecus coquereli | reverse complement strand
CAATTATTAATTTAAAATTTTACTAATTTTTCTGTTATAGCTATTTTACCATAAAACCACTTAAAGCTTTAAAAATTGCAAAATAAATTGTTTCCTCCATTTTCCAATTGTACTGTTAAAATTCTGGTGATAATAACAATTTCAAAGTGATAATAACAAGAAAGTTTTACTCCTTAGGATCAGATGGTGGAGTGGGTGATTCTGTGTAGTTGAAAAACAAAAAGACATGCAAAAGGTTGATGGTGTCATGGAGTTGTCACATGAGATGCTCAACTGAATGCTGTAATCTGCCTCTGGCTAGTGTGGAGGAGATGTGTCTGTCTGTGCCTCTCAAGTTTCTGACAAAGATTCTGATATTCACAGGTTCTAATACCCAGACAAGGCAACATTCACGTTTTTCAACTGTCAACACCCTGAAATTATCAGACATATGGTCTCATTTTAGCAACTCTCAAAGATATCTGTCAATCTAAATCATTTGCTAGGATACTTGGATATAAGCAACTCGTGATACTTGCGTACTAATTTACAATCAGCATTTATCTTTTCCTGTTTGTGAATTCTTCAACCTGTGGCTGCTGATCCTGAAAATGAAATATAGAATGGTTTGTAAAAAGAACTGTAATACATTTCAGATCACCTAGCATTCATAAATGCATCATATTATTTACCGATGGTAGAAACTTTTACAACTACATGCCTCATTTGGCCTTCACATGGCATATTTCAGAGAAGACAATAGAACACTCCAACAGCTACTGTGTAGCTTTGTTAAATGATCTAATTGCCATCAAGCCAACACCCAAAAGCCCTGTCGTCATGAATGAAAGTATAATTTCAAAAGATATTATATTCATACACCTTGTTAACTAAAAGGAATGAAAAGATGACCTGAAAACATTAAGGAAAAATATTCATCTCTCTCTCTCTTCCCCACGCCACCCCGCCCCAGCCTGAAACAATAAGGAAAAAACATTCATATCTCTTTCTTTCACTCTCTCCATTTTTCTACTACTTATGCTTCCCACCACACATTATGCATACCACTCATACACAGGCATTTAACTCTAACGATTTCCTAGTTTTGTGTCCTGCAATTTGTATGACTTACTGTCAAAGAGGATTTACCTATCAATAGTTTAAAAATGTTTTGTGATAACTCTTATTCTAGACAACTTCTGATTCTATATCTACAAAATCAGAATAATAAACCCTCCAGTACATTAAATATGCTTCCAAGTTTTACCGTATTTTATTCCCAAATCTTTTGAATATGAACTACCCTTGCGCTTTGACCAAAAGATTTGGTGGAAATGATGGGTGAGTTACGGAGCTGGACCTCAAGAGGTTTTGCAGCTTCGATTATCAATCTCTTGGAAGGCTGCCTTGAAATTACAATATGAAGAGGTTGATATTGCCTAATAACTAGACTAAGAAAGTAATGTGAAGGAGAAGTGAGGCACTTAAAAGCCTGCACTATCTACCAGAAAAGAACAAGGCTTCTTGGATAGCTGACCATCCAGATAAATGGAACTACATAAATAAATCCTGAGAAAGCAGTAAAGGAACCACACAACCAAATCATAGACTCAGAAGAAAAAGCAGATCATTGTTGTATTAAACTAC
>NW_012149563.1:1050568-1051347 GCF_000956105.1 Propithecus coquereli | reverse complement strand
TAGTGGCACATTGCCATCAAAATTTTCCCTTTTATTTGGTCTTGTTTCCTAGCACATCATGTGGGTGGTTTTTGGCTTCCATCCTGGAAAAATTCCTTGTTCGATTATGGTAATGCTTACTTGTTTGGGGGATGACCCAATGCTTCCAAAATTGTTAGATATGACTTCCCTTACTCTAGGGCCTCCTTGAACAGTGGTTTATTATAAATACATGTGATTTATCCTCAAAAAATGACTGCTATAAATCTCGTAAATTGCCAACATTATCTACGTGTTCTTTGTTCTTCTCTTTTATAATTATGTGAGTGTTCCATTTATTTAGCACCTTCTAATAAGCTACTCAAGTCTTACTGGCTTAAACAATAAAAAATATCTTTTCTCTTTTTAATGGATCTACAATTTGAACAAGGCTCAGTGGTGACAGCTCATCTCTACTCCATTTGGCATCAGCTGGGTTGACTCAAAAACTAAGAGTTAGAATCATCTCAATTGTAGCTCAGTTGCATATATTAGGAGTTCATGCTGGCTATCATTGGAACCTCAGATGGGGATATCAGCTAGAACCTTTACACATGACTTCTTCATATATCCTGGACTTTCTCATAACATGGTAAATAGAGTCTATGGTATGTAAACATCCCAAGAAACAGAGAACTATGTGCAGCCTTTATAATATTTTATAACCTAGCCTTGATATCATGGATCAACCTCATCATATTCTATTTTTTAGAAGCTTGTCATGAAAGCTTTTTCATATTAAAAAAATGAGATTTCATCTT
>NW_012149563.1:1049587-1050203 GCF_000956105.1 Propithecus coquereli | reverse complement strand
ATGAGACAGGAGTGCATGCTGCTTCTAGTTGGAAGCATTTAAGAGATAATATGATTTTTCTTCTTCCCTTTCCTCTATGTCATTCAGAGACTTTTCAGTTTTCCCTATATATCAGTTCCTGAGTAGGTCAATATAGATCAAAGGTCCCTTCTGTCTAGCATTGGATGTGTATTTAATAGTATGCACAAGAAATAAACCTTGTTACTTTAGGTCACTGGATTTTGAGTTATGTTTGATAACTAGGTTACCTACCTAGCCTAGTTTTACTGATATGCTATTGAGATGTAATAAATCAGCAACATTGGGTATAACTTAATATGTTCAGAGGCACCACTTAAATGTGGTTTAGGCACAGTCTTGATTTTATGATAAAATAGTCACATTTATTTCCACTGGGAAGGATTACCATATGACCTAAGAAACTGTAATAATTCATTTATGCATGTCGGTGTTGCTTTATATTCCATTGCTTATAAATAATTCCATGCTGAGCTATCAGCATGAGGCAAAAGGAAAAGTGGAAACCTACATATTGTTTAATGGATTTTAATGGTTAACTGTTCCAGAATATTAAAGTGATTGAAAAATATTAAAGTTTAAAGAATTGAAAAGTAGA
>NW_012149563.1:1047211-1047614 GCF_000956105.1 Propithecus coquereli | reverse complement strand
AGTAGAAAACAGCCTGTATTGAGGGAGACAATAAGAGATGCAAAAACACATGTTGGAAGGCTAATTGCAGTAGGTAACTTGTTGATGAAAAATCCTTGATCTTAGTGATGGAATGGAATATTCATTCATTGAATGCCTACTACTATCAGGTCATGATTTTAGCATATGGTAGGTGGACAGAAGGAAGTACATGGAAGTAAGTCCTTCATAGGCCTGACATTATTGTGTAGAGAAACTGATAAGCAACTAGTAAATAAATAACATGACAATATAATTTGAGATAGGAATTACTATTATGGAAAAGAATAACGTGAGAGGAGAGAGTGTATTAATGGGGGAAAGGCATTTTTCCGTAGGATGTACAGAGAAGCCCACTTTAATAAGATAATATTTGAGCAAAAAG
>NW_012149563.1:1042285-1044551 GCF_000956105.1 Propithecus coquereli | reverse complement strand
AATCTGTACCTTCACAGGTTGTATGTGCTTATTCTCACCTTCCTCCTTCTTTTTTTTCCCCATCCTATTGCAGCCTTTGACCTATAATATAGTGACCTTTATAATGGGTTTGTAGAGAATAAATCAGACTGGGACAAAACTAAAATGCTGAATAGTACTTGTTATATTTTATTGGCTAAACTCAGCAGGGATGACAAATAAAATACAGCTGATTGATTTTCTGACCTTTACAAAATTTTGTATGTGAAGTACACACATTCTTCAATGGCATATGTTTAATATTAAAACTAAAGTTTAATGATACTGAGCATTCACTGCTAGTTTTGCTTTTTGTGTGACTATTCCTCTTTCACTTTCCTCCTCCAATCATGTGTATCTATCTTTAAATTTAAAATATTTTGTTTTCTTTACTATCTTCGAGCTCCTTTACTCTTCTAACAAATATGCTCTAAGATAAGCTCCTAGCAGAAAGAGCCATCTACCTTGCTAGCAACAATGGCCAAATCTACCTAATATCTTATCCATATTGCCTTCATATCGAATCCCTTAATTTAAGTACTACATCAATTTAATCAATGTAAACTACATGAATTTATAGATCATTATTAGTTTTCTTAAGAAAACTGAATGGTGCTGTGATATGATAGAGTGTCATGTCCTTCCTGTAAGATACTAGGAAATGATAATGAAGAGGTAGTAAGTTATTTTAAAACATTATGATACTTTCTGTAATTAATAATTATTGACATTAGGAATTATAAATAGCCTTTCATTGATAATAATTCTAAAATAGCACTTCAAAATGTAGGCATATGAGTCAAATGCTTCCATGACTATTCCATCTCCCTAAACGAGATACATCAGAAAACATTCATGAGTATATGTTGTCTTTTGTAATTTTTGGAAACTTTTGTAATTCTTGGAATGGAGGCAACTGTAGCTCTTAATTACATTTTAAAGAAAAAAAATAATTGTCAAAATGTTGCTAATTTTTACCTAGCCATTCTTAGTAAAATCATATATTCCAATTATTTATTTTTGTCATATACAGAATACTTCTAGTATCTTGCCGATGCTTCTTTATAGTTCTATAAAATACGTCAATAACCGTCAAAGTTAAATACATTTCTAACTTCTTATCTTTGCAAATGTAGCCATTTATATTTAATATTTGATGGTCTTTTTCAAGGAAAACTGAGAATTCCTGTATTCAGTTTCCTCTTGTCATGCTCATGTCTTCACTAAAACAGAATTTGAGGCACTGTGTCTGTTATAGACTGAATTGTGAACCCTCAGAAATCTTTACGTTGAAGTCCCAACTCCCAGAACCCAAGAATGTGACCATATTTGGAGATAGGATATTTGAACAGGAGATTAAGTTAAAATGAGATCTTTATGGTTGGACCTAACCCAGTAAATAAATCTATTTTTTATAATAAGAGGTAATTTGTACCCAGACATGGACAGAAGGAAAGTGATGTGAGAGCACAGGGGGAAGAAAGCCATGTACAAGCTAAGAAGAGAGGCCTGGAATAGACCCTTCCCTTATAGCCCTCAAAAGGTCACCTCCTGCTGGCATGGTGATCTTGGACTTCTAGTCTCCAGAACTGTGCAAAAATAATTTCTGTTATTAAAGCCATCAAGTTTGCAGATGAGTACAATGGTCTTCTCATTTGACATGGCTGGCCATTACTTTTTCTCTGTTCCTCTAAGCATAGCGAAAGATATAGCTGGCAACAGGCAGTCAGTTTAAAGCCAACAATTCGCAGAAATAGTAAAGAAGATTAATATCTTAGGTAATATCACAGTTGAAGAAGGAAAATGATCAGAAGTGAAAACCGTTTGTTCCCCTTTAGGCAGCCAGGAAGTATTGCTTTTTAATTTTTGCTGTTACATGTTTAATGAATACGCATTATTATTGAATGTTTAAAATTGGAGAGGCAGCATGATTCATCGTCTGAACACCGAAGTTTTCAACTACATTTGCTACTGACTCACTATAGTGACCTAGTGCAAGTCACTTTATCATCATTACCATTATATTATTATCATTATATTTTTATGACTCAGATGAATCTGGTTTGAACTCATTAAAATAGTATGTTTCTCAGTGGCCCAGCACATTTCCATAATCTGTTATTAGAATAGGAAGCTCCAGAGGATATTGAATGCATTTAAAAATGCAAGTATGGAATTGAACAATATTATAAATTTTTGGTTTCATCAAGATAGACAGCAATGTGCTTGAAATTATCACCAATTGCCT
>NW_012149563.1:1041691-1042235 GCF_000956105.1 Propithecus coquereli | reverse complement strand
ATTTTAATGTTTTCAATCTTTCATATGCCTTATTTTATTGTTCTAGACTCATAACTAACTACTACATCTTCTAGGTATGTAACTTGTGTGTTTACATTGTGGAGCCTCCTTAAACCTGTATTTCTAATATATTTGTATTCTCTTTATGTGGTTTTAATAATTTTTTATATTCTCAACAAAAATCTTCAAAAACATGTTATTTTTCATATGGAAAGCAGCACAGTATAGTGGTTAGGTGGTGGATATTTTCTGTTTGCTTCTCCAGATCCACTTTCCATTCTTTTCACTCTTTTAGTGTTTGTACTCCAGACAACTAAACTTTATGGACTGTATTGATTGTATTATTTGTTCCGTGGGTTAAAGTTAGGTGTGGAGATGGGATTTGCAGTCATTTCTGCTAAAACGTCATATATACATTCCTAATTTCCATTGCTGTATGCAAAATGATCCAATAAATACCATAGTACTAGTAGAAAAAAAATGGATTTTGGGGCATAGCTCAAAAACTTCATCAGTGACATACTTGTGGGAAAAAAAAAGATAG
>NW_012149563.1:1041167-1041641 GCF_000956105.1 Propithecus coquereli | reverse complement strand
TATTTTAGAATTCAATTTTATTTTGCTTTGTTCCCAATGTTAGGTTTATCTGCCATAAAATAACCCCAGCATGGTCTATGGCAGCAAACATATTTCTCTCTCTTAGTGAAATGGATGAATTTCCAAACTAGTGTATAAGTTGTCTCGTGTCAGTTCAGGTCAATTTTGCTGCCTACAGAGTTGTGGAAAAAATTTAAAACTTTTGGAAATTTTTGTAAATGTTGAAGTATTGCATTCAAGGAGTTATGGACTTTTAGTAAGACTCAGTCTTTCTATGAAACAGCAGGAATAGCAGCTGTGATATACATATAAAAGCATATTAAAAGTTTTAAAGTGTCAATCAAATTCAAACTACTGTGAGATGAAATGGGCTTTCAGTTGAAATTTTCTTGCCAAGCAGCTTCTCTATGATCTCTATAAAATATTTAAAATCATATCCAATAAACAATTGTCTTCATTCATAAATACAGGCTA
>NW_012149563.1:1030924-1031576 GCF_000956105.1 Propithecus coquereli | reverse complement strand
AATACACACATTATTATTTTCCTTATCATATTTGTAGGAACATTTGTAGGAATTTAAACTAAGCTGAAACATCTTTATAAATCTTTCCTTCTATTGAGACTCAATAAAAATTAAGTACATAAGCTTAATTTACCATTCTGGGGAGAGATAAGTATATATCATTTATGTATTTAAAATATACTGTTTTTAGAGTGTTTGCTTTGAAACTGGAGTAGAGATTAAGAAATCTAGAAAATTAAAAATTAGGCCATGACTTAGGCTACACCATTTGAAAAATCAACTTATTTAGTCAAACTATTAAGAATCATTTAGTAAGCATTTCAAAAATTTTAATATTGGAGGGAAAACATCATAGAAAAGAGTGCAATATGAAGAGCTGATTACAATTTTTAAAAACATTCTTTTGAAATTTGTTCTCATGTGAAAAATTTAACTGACATTTGAGATTTTGCTGAAATATATAAAAGGTAATTGAAATATGATAATTATGAAACATGGAAAATATTTTGTTTATTGAGCTCTAAGGATAGTATGAGATAGAAAATACCTTCAGGAGTGCTGACCTTTACAAAGATCATCATTTGTCTATTGTCCATCTCATTTCTCATCTGTCATTAATCCTCTAGTGAAACATATAAGAAAGAATAAAAAT
>NW_012149563.1:1028723-1030874 GCF_000956105.1 Propithecus coquereli | reverse complement strand
TCTTTGTTTTTCTGGGATAAATTCCCAAGAGTGCAGTTGTTGGGTAATATGCTAGTTATGTTGAAGTAGGAGACTAAGAGACAGTGCTGAGACTGGATGCAGGGGCTCGAAGGTCAGGTGCAGGTGTTAAAGTGTCTTAACCAGACATTAACTAAAGGGAATGATAACTACAGCCAAGAAGCAGATTCAGACAGCTTGTCAGTTGGTTATCTTTGCTACCTTACATGAACTTTGATTAATTACAATATATTTTATGTTGTAGTTTTAAAATTTTTTCTGCCCTTTAAATCAATATGACAGTTCTGAAACAACCATATAAAGTATGAAAATGGAAGGGAACCCAATTATAAAAATTACTACCCAGATTCTTAGTAAAAGCCCACCTCTTTGCCTTGAATATGCTTTCCCTCAATTAGTTAGACTACAACAGATCTAAAACCACTTCCACTCAGTGCAGCTGCTCTCTTTCCCATGTGTCTACTTGTCCACTCTCCTCCCTGAGAGTGTATTTTCACTTCCAATAAAAAACTGTTGCTTGCTTGGCTTATGTGGTGCATCCTGAAATTCTTTTCCTAATGAACACCAAGGACTTGGAAAAACCTCCACTCGGGGGCCAGTAACAGTTGTGCACCAAACTCCTTCAGAGGGCCTGTAGCCTTTTTACTTTTCTACCATCAATATATGAGTGATCAAGTTTCTTTATATCCTTGACATATATGGTGTAACTATATTTTTAAAAAATCTACCTATTCTTATAAATATGTAGCAATATCTTTTTGGTTTTAATTTACAACTTTCTAATGGTTAATTATGTTACATATCTTTCCCTTTGTCTATTTTCTATCTGCATACTCTCTTTCTTGTTTCTTCATGTGACTTTTTCTATTGTGACTAAAAAAAAAAAAAACATAATGTGAGATCTACCTTCTTAAAAATTTTAAGTATACAGTTCAGTATTCATATTTATAAGCACGATGTTGTACAACAGGTCTCTAGAACTTTTTCAGTTTACGTAACTGAAATTTTAGACCCACTGGTCAGACACTCCCTATTTTCCCCTCCCCTCAATCCCTGGGAACCACAATTCTACTTTATGCTTCTATGAGTTTGACTATTTTCGATACCTAGAGGAATCATATAGTACTTGACCTTCTGTGTCTGGCTGATTTTGCTTACCACAATGTACTCTGGCTTCATCCATGCTACCACATATGACAGAATTTCTTCTTTTTTAAGAGTCAGTAATATCTCAGTAAACATATATACCACATTCTCTTTATCCATTCATCCATTGATGGACACTTAGGTTGATTCCATATCTTGGCTATTGTGAATAATGCTGCGATAAACATAGGGGTACAATTATTTGTTTGAGATTCTTTTGATAAATAGTCAGAAGTGGGATTGCTGGATACTGTTAGTTCTATTTTTAATAGAACCTGCTGTTTAAATAGAACTACTGTTTTCCACAGTGTTTGAACCAACAGTTCATAAAGATTCCAAGTTCTTCACATCCTCACCAACAATTGGTTTATAGAGATACACACACACACATACACACACAGAGTAACAAAAATACCATAGACTATCTTAAATGGCAGTTTTTTTGTTTTTGTTTTTTGATTTTTTCTCCTCACAGTTCTGGAGGCTAGGAAGTCCAAGATCAAGGTGCCAGGCAACTCTGTTCCTGGTGAGTGCTGCCTTCCCGATCTGCATAAGGACACCTTCCTGCTCTGTCCTCACATGGTAGAGAAAGAACAATAGCAAGCTTTCTGGTCTCTTCTGATGAAGCACTAATAACATAATGGGGACTCCACTTTCATGACCTTATCTAAACCTAACTACCTCTCAAAGACCTCACTTCCAAATACTATCATGTTGCAGATTGTGGCTTTAACATACGAAATTTAGAGGGGCACAAACATTCAGTCCATAGCAATGGTAAAGAGGTGTTCCATTACTTCAGGGTGGGCATAGAAGTCTAGAATCTTCATGTCTCTACTGACACTGCTTGGGGGAAAAAGTGACTCATTACTGCCAGGCAGGGTTGAAAGTTGACTCTGTTTGGCCTTCACTGATACGACTTTGGCAGTGTTTTTGGATGTATCTTCCATCCTCACAACTTCTCAAGGTTGGAAATCTAGGTTCCCT
>NW_012149563.1:1015697-1017333 GCF_000956105.1 Propithecus coquereli | reverse complement strand
CTTGTACCAAAATCTGCATCAGTTAAGGTTTGCCAAAGAAGCACAACACACACACACACACACACACACACACATACATAAATAACAACAATTCTAATATTATTGGTAAACTATGTGTGTGTCAGAGGATGGGAAATAAATCTGACAAAAATTAAGGGGCTGTCTAACCCAGTGAAATTTCTAGGAGTCTAATGGTGTGGGGCATATCAAGTTACCCCTTTTAAGGTGAAGAATAAGTTGTTACATCAGCCCCCTACTACAAATGAAAGGAAATGGCACAATGCCTACTGAGTCTTTTTGGATTTTGGAGGCCTTATAATCCCCTTTGAGTGTGCTCCATTAGGCCATTTACCAAGTGACCCCAAAAGCTGCTAATTTTGAGTGGGGCCCAGATCATATACCCCTGAGGGGAGGAACAGGGAGATCAACAATTATAAAGGCAGAAGAGTTAGGCCTCAATGTGGGATGAATAACATGTTTGGTTGAACTGGATAGAAGGAAATGAGGATAAGCAGAGATGTGAATAGTGTGCAAATAGGGTAAAGGGAAGGAATCTGAACCAGTTAGGTCTGTGTGAACTAGGAAGAAAGGTCTAGAAAAGAGAGAGGAGGTAAAGTTTAAGGTGAAAATAGAAAATTGAAACAATTGAGAGATATAAGAGGGGCAGTTGGCCAAAAACTATAGAAAGAAAGATTTTTGAAGTTTAACTGAGATTATGGATCATAAATTCTTGTAATTCCAAGAAAGCTTTTAGTTACTATGGCAGTTTCATCTAAGAGATGAATATAATTTTTTGTTCATAAAGGATTTCAAAACAATGGCAAAATAGTATCTCACCTTAATAATTTTGCTTAAATGAATATGCTATCTGAACTGAACAATGCCTTAGCCAACAATATACAAAAAGACATGAACAGTGGCTCAGTAGGACCAATTTGGAGTATATTCATTTAATTGCCTCTCTTAATATGAATTTTGCTCATCATACTTATGATGCCCTCATGTTGCTGGGCTATACACTGTCATACCACCTGCTTCAGAGGAGCCCAAAGAGGGAAAAGATGTAATGACCTAGGCTGTATTAAATTGGGAAAGGAGCCTAGGAGAAAGAACTTCTACTCTGCACCAGCCTAGGTCAATATTAATTTAACCTGGGTAGATATCATTTCATGTCTCAATGACATATGATGCAAGTTATTTTACAAATAAGTTTTAATTCTTGGAAGAAACCTTTATATAAGCCATATTTAAAAGTAAGCTTCATGCATCTGACACCCTCTTAAAGTTTGTCACTTCCAAAAATACTGACCCAAATAGTTAGTGTTACATGTTTTCTTCTCTTCCTAAACTCTAAAAGTTCTCCTTCAATTAACACATAAATTATTTGAAAAGAGAAGCATTAATCTGATAGAAAAACATAATAACTCATAAATATACAATGATCCCATATATCAATGTATTTTTACTTAAAATATGTCAAATGAACTTTAATAATGTGGTTTTGTTTTTGATTTCCTCCCAGGAAGATAATGAAAGTCACTTAATAAATTCTATTTCTCATTATTACATTATGACAATCAATAGTGTGCTAAGAAAGCAGTAGTGTAGCCAAAAGTAGCTGCTGATTAAAACTAAG
>NW_012149563.1:1013502-1015647 GCF_000956105.1 Propithecus coquereli | reverse complement strand
TAGGTAATTTTTCATTTGTGGAAAACACTGGAAAATGAATGCTATCACATTTCCCAATTTCTCATGAGCTTAATTTATATATAGATAAAATCAAATTAGATTGATGCATAAGTAATAAAGCTATAAGTAACTCTTTATGCAAAACTATATGGAGTGAAAGGAGGAATATTGACTTAATATGATGCTCAATTTTATGTGCCAAGTAGGCTAGGTCACAATTCCAAGATGCATTATCAAACGCTATTCTGGATGTTTCTGTGAGGGTGTTTATAGATGAGATGAAAATTTAAATCAGTGAGTGAAAGTCAGGTAAAGCAGACTTTTCTCTGTAATGTGGGTAGGCCTCATCTGACAAGCTGAAGCCCAGATTAGAACAAAAGACTGATGTCCCCGAACAAGAAAGAATTCTTCTAGCAGATGACCTTTGCACTTGAACTGCAGCATTGGCTCTTGCCTGATCTCCAGCTTGCTAGTCCACCTTGCAGATTTTGGACTTGCCAGCCCGCGTATTCACATGAGCCAATTTCTTAAGATAAAAAGGCTTAATACAAACACACACACATGTACACACACACACACACACACACACACACACACCCTATTGGTTCCTTCTGTTTCTCTGAAGAACCACGGCACATACACAGTGATTGCAACTAACCACCATCTTCCTGACTCCATAGAATATAAAGGGAGTTAGCTGCCTGGCTGTACTCTTTAGATTCATGTAAAATTTAGTTCTAGGAGAAGCAAAACAAGAAGACAATAAGTACACACAACGTGATAAAATTATTCAATAGACTGCATGGCCCCAATTTGGAGGGACCAAAGAAAAACAATGTCAGCCATAGATTTAATACAAATTATTATGTATGTTAATCCCCCAAATTATATTTTAGACAGGATGGTAAATCGAAAGGCATAATTTCAACTTGTACTTCTGGTCTTTGTTTAGAGAGCTCTATACATTTCTCAGGAAACCACTGAAGCTTACATTGATCTAGTTCAAGGATTATGAACAGTCTAAGCAGATTAAGGTTGTGATCTGGTACTAAGTTTAGATAGTGTTCCAAAAAAATGAAGGAAAGAAAGAAAAAGAAAGCTGATATTATGCCTGTCTACCAATGTAATTGTGATTATCATAGGTCCAAATGCCAAGTAGCTTGTTTTGATGCCTCCGTATAGGCCTATCTAGAAACACAGACACATGCATGTGAACTATATGGTCTTTTATCAAACACAGCTCATGAATACAAAGAGAAGGAAACCATTTCAGGAGGTATTGGTGGTGAGCCTGAAATTAGTTGTATGTACTGCTTAGAAATACTTAAAATGTCCCTATTTTAATTTAGAGACAATTGAATTGAAAGTGTGAAAGCATACTTTCTATGTGCTTTATAAACAGAGTTTTAGTCCAAGGAATAAAAAATAACGCTACTCTAATAGGCGCACCTTTCCTTTTTTATTGGGATTAGACTACATTTCAACACAGTATCACCATATGCGAATCTCAGCCATAGAAAACTTATTAAAATGCCTTAATGTATATATGGAAAACTTAAAAATAGAAAATTGAATGATTGACATTAAATATTGTGGATGTGTTGTGAGAAGCCTTTAGTAATTGTTCTAAAGCAGAAAAATTGCCTCAAAGTACCTGGGAGCCACTGGTACAAGTTTTCTAATTTGGGGTCAATTAGAATAGGAAACTAGTAGGGATAACTGAAAAAAACTCAAAATATTATTATTAACACAGACCTTGTAACATGTATTTATGAACATGCTCAAAATGAGACAAGTCAAAACTGAGGAGGAAACATGTAAATGGATATTTAGTGTTCTTAGAAGGGAAGCACAAGAGAAATGATTAATTGAGATGTTTTTACTATAACAACTATAAACTGTTAAACTATATCTATACCTATATCTATGCCAAAAGAGATGACTAATTTTCATAGGTAAATAAATAGTCTCAGTTTTAGGTCTTAAAGAAGAGCAATTGGCCATTGGGACAGGAAGAGTGATACCAGATAGTATTTGGGAGATGTAGTAGTTAAATTTCAGAGAATAATCCTGACAACATTTGTAGCCTCTTGAAGTTAACCAATGGATTTATTGTGAATTATCTGAATGCAGAAAGTTAAAGAA
>NW_012149563.1:1011801-1013452 GCF_000956105.1 Propithecus coquereli | reverse complement strand
GGGGCAGTATTTTATATTGGAGAAAGAGATGTTTCTAGGGGAATAGAAGGCGGCAAGGACATTTGAAGGCAGTGAAAAGACAATCATATTACCAAGAGAGCTGATATCAGTCCCTGGCATCCTATTAGAAGTTCTGAAGAGAATATTGGCTTAAATAAAGCATGTGAAGGTGGAGGCATGATTATAAAGTCTATTTCTTGGAACAAGCAGGAACAGTTGACTCAATCAATTATTTTAAGTTAGGAAAGTCAAGTAATCACAGATCAACGAAAAGAATTGTGAATTGCTACCAGTGTGTCTAGCCTGTTTACCAGAATGGGTCCTCACTAAAATAAGCCAGTATGAATGACTTCCAACTTGAGACCATTTTTATATGAAGGCCACAATTACCTTGAAATTTCCTCAAAGGAGGTCATTCCTTTATTTTGGGGCAAGAGATCAAAGTGCCTTTACTCAACAGACATGGTGATCTAATATGTCCATGAGATCATAATGAGCACAAAAAATTCCAAATGGCTACAGGGATTTTTTTGTGAAGATTTCCAGGCACATTAGAGGAATGTGAAATAAATTTCATAATTCAGCCAAAAATGCTCAAAGAAATGCATTTACTATTTTTTTTCAAAATCTTGGAAAAGAAAATACAAATCAGTAATAGAGATCGCTGCCCTAGTTAGAAAAACTCAAATCAAAATTGCCCCTGAGGTCACCCCTGGAGTAGAATTGAGGGAAATGTCTTGGTTTTCACCCTGCATGTGGGACCATATCCAATTTATTAAATGTTTCATATCCTTCTGTCATTATTAGAGAAATGGAAACATTTGCTAAACTACTGAAATTCTTCAGAGTACTCATAATTGAAATAGGGTTACATGAGTATACATAATTTAAAAATCCACATTAATAGAATAAACAAATAGATTATTGCCAGTCTAGATATTCAGCTTGTTAATATTAAATTGAGAAAGAAAGAGATTTTCTTCAAGGTAACTGTTGTGTATGGAATAACTCAGTGCTAAGACTTTATATTCATTTGCATCAAAACAATTTTCTGAAAAATGGGAGAAAATATAATTCTCATAAAATTAGGGGAACCTAATTTGGACAGCCTAGGTATGAAATACATTGGAAAGTCAGTTGCAATATGTGGTTCGAACATCAAACAAAAATAACAATATCTTATTTCCATGGGAGTAGGGATCATAACCATAGATTGATTGTAGAAAGGTGTATCCACTGTTAAACTACATTAATCAATGTCCCTGTCTGACTGATTAGAAAGCTCAATTGTACTTGAAAGATGACAATTAATTATTGATCAAATACATACTAAACTACTGACATTACTAGTTGTCACTAATAATCACTTTTTAAGAAAAAAACATCTTAAGACTTTTGCTTGTATGTGGTAGTTGTAAATTATGTATTCTTGAGAATTATTCTAAACAAAAAAAAATCATAGCAGAAAACTACCCTCATATAGGACAGAGTCCAATAGAATTTTATCTTCTATATTAGTTTTCTGTGGCTTCATAACAAGTCATTACAATCATGGTAGATCAAAATAACAGATAAATCTATTTTCTCACAGTTCTGGATGCCAGAAGCCTGAAATTATTCTCACTGGGCCAAAAACAAGGTGTCAGCAGGG
>NW_012149563.1:1010100-1011587 GCF_000956105.1 Propithecus coquereli | reverse complement strand
GTGTGTGTGTGTGTGTGTGTGTGTGTGTGTGTGTGTGTGTGTTAAAAATGATGGAAGAACAGGGAACTGACAGAGGGGTGGTTTCTCTGTTATCTGCAGTTATTAAATTTTCTACTAATATTTACCTAGGGGCCATGAATTAATAAAGAAATCAATTGACGCAAGAGTATATTGTAAATATTTTGTTGTTCTGTGGCTTATATTCATCCAGTATAATCATAAAATTATGGGATGGCAATAGTGAGAATGACAGAATAAATAACTTGAAAAATTCTCTTCTCCCTAAATAGAACAACATCAATGTTAAAAATATCAGAATCTACACTTTCAGAATTCCAGAAATTAACTGAATTCTTACAGCAAATTCAGAAACATTTATTAAGAAAAATAACTGAATCTCAGAGTAACAAGGTTTATGACATTTTAACATTTTCTGTTCCAATTTCCTTAATCCCAGCTAAACAGTAACCTAAAAAACCAATAGCCTTTAATCATGGTGCAAATGAACAACCATCCATTCACTGAGGAGACAGAATGTCCCCCTTAAACATTAAAAGACAAATTAAGGTTTCTATCTATCAAAGCCCCGTTTCTATAGAATCGTCATTATTTGACCCATCTGCTAGTTTCCTGCAAAATCTCACTTCTGTTAGTCTTTATTTGACTGACTTGAATCTTGTCCAGTTTAACAACCTTTTGCCTGTAGACACTTGTTCAAAATAATTAGAGGCAATTGATTACAATTATGGCTATCTGAAAAGAAAAAAAAAAAAAAAATCATGTCTACCTTGGCTACCTGAGGTGGCAAGTAACAAATTAAGCAAAATGGGCTGGTCAGAAGCTTCAAAAATAAACTAGGAAATAAGCTGTTCATAAAAGGCTTTGAACACCCTGAAAAATTCCTGGGAATCTCAAAGGCCATATGTTGTAATAGGCTGTGCTCATAACCAACGCTGTAATGTCACTAAACTCTGACCTCTTGCTGACTTTAAGGGCCTGTGAAATCACGAAGTGAATCTAAAGCAGAGTTGTAAACTTCCCAGCTGAGTGTTAAAGGTGTGCCTCAACAAGCACAACAAGCCTCTCGGTTCTGGGAGACTTATTAGTACCAGGCACTTAATAAAATCTCTGTTTTATCATTAACTGACCACTAAGCTAAGTTACCGTTAATAGCCATACATGACATAGAATACAATACTTCCCCCTTATCTGTGGGGCATATGTTATAAGACCCCCAGTGGATGCCTGAAACCATGGATTTTACCAAACCCTACATACACTATTAATAAATTTCTTTTTTCTTCTTAAATATTCACAGAAGATTTGTTCTTACTATAGAGCTTAGCAACCTCAGCACTTGATTTTTTTCTTATTAAGGGACAATTTTCACCTTTCCACTAAAGGAACCACTTTATGGCTTCTCTATGGCATCTCTGAATTGCTAGCATCTCTACTCTTGGCACATGAGAGCCATTATTAAGTAACAT
>NW_012149563.1:1007700-1010050 GCF_000956105.1 Propithecus coquereli | reverse complement strand
AGGCCAAAGATTTTTAAGTTAAATCTTATAATATTACCAGGTTAGTGAGTCAAAAAGAGTAGAACAACAATTAGTATGTTTCAATCTACTATAATCATCCTAGAATTTTACACTTTGCACTGTAAACAATCACAAAGAGATCATTCTATCAATTATCAATTTAAAATGATGAAAATGAATTCCATACTGATGAAATGACTCATCGAAGAACACAAAATAAATGATAAGAATGCTGGGTAGATGGGAACTGTGGCTCTTCTCAGGACAAGGATTCCCTGCTGTGGTGCCGTCTAGAGCAATTGCTCCACCTGGGAAGAAGGGTAAGGGCGGGCACTCCATTTCCATGCTTCCCCATCCTTATCCTATCCCCAGCAACTGCTACACCTGGTGAAAAAAGGAATGCTTTAGCAATCTAGGAATTCCTTAACCCAGACAAAAGTAGCATTTAAAAAGTGACCTAGAGTAACTTAAGGGTAATTATTACTCCATTAGGTTGAATCTGCATTTTGGTTCACCTACCTCCCCAATCCCCTGAGGTGGGCTTTCTTAACTGGAGCTCATACACACAGATGAAATTTTGAGGACACCTGATCATTTGATAACGTCCCACACCTCCTGAAAGCCCTCCTCCTGACTGGGCTAATGAAAGGAAACGATCCGAGAAGGCAGTGAGAGAGTGGGTCAGTTAGTGAATCAGTCAGTCTCTAGAGGAGACAGACCCGTTTCGTTCAACAATAAGAGCTGCTAGTGTGAAGCCACTTCCTGCCTGAGTTTATTCCACTGCATTGGTCCTGCTGGTCATTTTTCCAAGCAAGGAATCAGAGGACCAGGATGATAGCCTGGATTTAATACTTTGGTGTGTCTGGTCATTCCTTGGCCCAGAGCGAGAACCTAGGGCAGACTGCCACCCTGATAAGAATACATAAATATTAATTTTAATAAGAGTAGAAGAATTGGGTGGAAATACATAATAACATGTATGACAGAGAAATTTATCTATTTAAAAATAATTTGATAGTACTTATGGGCTCATATTGGGATTTCTGGGTGTAGTGGGTTTTTGGAGAGGTACCATTATCATACCATTATGTCTTTCATATGAAAGAGATTTATTTATCTGAAAATGAAGTTAAAATTTATGAATTTTAACTATGCCAATTTGGAAAATGTGATTATTAGTAAAAATCTAATATAAAGTCCTTCATAGCATTTTGCAAATCACATAATATAGATTTTATGCTAGATTTCTTTGTTTAATTGTTCTAGCTCTCATGCTGAAGAAAGTTATATCTGCAGTCATAGGGGCCTTTAGTGATTATTTGAACCTAAACCACATTAACTATTTACATCAACTATTTATATAACTGCTATTTATTCACTGATGACTATGAGTAAAAAATTACATTAGGTACCATGGATAAAGGATATACAAAACCTGTTTCTGGCTCTTAAATATCTAATAGTGCATGGTGTTTCTGAACAAATTGCTGAACTAGTATAGACTTCTGACTACCTGCTTCAGAATCACTCCATCTGAAGACAGAAATCATGAAAATATGAATAAACTCTAAGATAAAGCCTGGGAGACATATGATTTTTTAAAGTGTTGTGATTGGGAGGTATTTTTACCAGATAAGGTATGTCTGTGAGAGAATGATACAAGAAAGATGCTTCTAATTCCATTCTTACTTCTCTTCCATTCTGTTTTAGGACATTCAGAGCCTACCCTTAGAGATGATATCTTAGCCCTGTACATTTAGGAAACAGAGAGTTAAAATCAGGACCATTCAAAACTCTGTTCAATGTGAGAAACTGAAAAAAACAACATATATATGAATTGTCTAGCTTTGGAAAGTCCATTTCTCACTTCAAACCTTCTCAATACATAGGGCTGAGGAATCTAGTCAAGAACAATGGTTGTTACGCTTGGACGGACATTGGAATCACCTGTAATTCTTTTTTTTATTCATATACAGTCCAATTATATCAGAACCTCTGAATGAGATATGGACATCAGAGTTAAAGCTCTGCATGTAATTCCAATGATCATTGGAAATCTAATACTGATGAGAAGTACCTCTGTCTAATGCTGTTTCTCTCTGGAAGACTGAAAGTAAATCCCCCTTCAATGAAGTTATTTTGTGAGATGAAGAAGTAAAAATATTGTTTTCTCATACCCGTGTCTATCTACTTCAAAATTTATTTTTATCTAGTCCTTTCTTTGTGCTCATTGTGCTGATACATACTGTAGCAAATTGGTCAGTCCTCCTCTAATTCTTCTTTTTTTTTTTTTATTTCAGCATATTATGGAGGTACAGATGTTTAGGTTACATATGTTGCCCTTACCCCC
>NW_012149563.1:1004865-1007065 GCF_000956105.1 Propithecus coquereli | reverse complement strand
TTACCATCCCCAATTTTTAAAAACTGCATATAAGCCTTCATATGTTACTGAACCCAAGATTCAGTGCCTGTAGTCTCTTTTCTGGTTGGGGACTTGGGGACCGGGAAAGAATGCTGCTAAATTTGGATCTCCCTTTACAAGGAGAAAAAATAAAGGAAAGAAGTTGCTGCTACCCTGGCGAAAACAAATTAAAAAAATAAAGATCCCTTAAAATGTAAAAGAGGAGAGAGAAGAAAAATTTCAAACCCAGACACCAATAGTAAAATGTTAAATATAAATAATTGAAATAAAATTATAAAATCTTCTAGAAATAAAGAGTATTTTCATTACAAAAATAAAAATCATAATGTCATAAGACACCAGCTAAATGAATTTAAATTTTACAAATATTAGAATAGAATTTTTATAGAACTTTCATTAAACTATGAGATTATGTTAATATTAAAAGTATACTCAAACATACAAAGTCCCAGAATATCTGGCATGCACTGACAAATATTAAAAAGTCGATTTGGAGAGAATGTGTATACAAGAGTAGAAGCAAATTCAGAAGATGTGAGAGATCTATGATATAAAGTTGATTAAATAATTTAAACATGTACTACTATCTTAAAAATAGCCGAGATCATAGAAAAAAGACTATATATCCATAATAATCCAGCATAAAATTCTAATACATCAACCTATGTCAGTGACAGAGAGAGAAAAAAGGATGTGAGAATATTCTAAATTTCTTATCTGATATGTAGAAAAATATAGATATAATTTTTTAAAATATGGAAAAAATGGTATTACCTGGTAAAGTTAAAAATGCACATATTCTGATCCAGCAATTCCTTATCTGGATGTAAACCCTAAATAAGGTTGCACATATTCACAAGGAAACCTTTAAAAGGATGATTTTATTGATGCTGTTCCCAATAGCCAAACAAAAGAAACAGTCTACATGGTAGAAGCTTATATGTCTCATATCATTCCTACAATTGAAAATGATAAAGCTTTGAAAATAAATGCAAAATAAACACTACATTCAACAATGTAGATAAATCTCAATAATATGATATAGGGAGAAAAGAAAACAAGATGCCAGAGAATAAGTTTAACCTGATTTTATTTCTAAAAAATGAAAAACTAAATATTACATTGTTTATAGATATAAATATAATTGGTAATGTGATGGATAAAATCAAGGGATGTTAAATGCAATAACAGCTCAAGATTACTACTGAGGAATAAGAAAGAGAGATGGGTTTGCTCCTTCAAACAGAGGGGACTTATAACAATAAAGGAAATGTATATTTCATGGAAGGAGTGGTGTTTTTTAAATTGATTCAATTACATCACAAATGTTTTCTATCGATTTAACAAAATCTGTGGAAGGATAGCCCTTGAAGATACACTGAAAAAGAGAAAAGGATGGGTGAGAAAAATATCATAAATTTTTTTTTTAAATCCTACTTGTTTTTATTCCTGAAGTTAGACTCAGTGAACAGCAGTTATTTATTTATTTTTTTTCATTTGCAAAGTATAGGCTGTGTTTTTTCAGAGTCACATTTAGTTGACTGAATCAGTGTTACTCAAGATCACAAAGAAAGCATTTCTCTTTCTTTCCATTCTGAGTTTGACAGTTGGGTCAGATTGACAGGGCTGCTGCTTCAGGCAGATTCACAGGTTTACAAGTTTCTCATTGAGTTATCACCAGCAGACCATTGATCTAAAATATAAACTATACTTTAGGAATTTTTTCCAGACCAAATTACTGGATAATGGTAATGTGCTTCCTGTGTATAGTCATCATTGTTGATCCTACTAATCCTAGTTTTGGTAAGACAATTATTGTTTTCACGGCATTTTGGAAGTACGCTGTCTTATTTCTTCACAAAATATCCTAGAACATTTTTAAAAAGTAAAATAACATATTGCCATATTAAAATTTTTTCAATTAACATCAAAAGATAAATTAGGTTTTCTATCTAAAGTAGATATAAACATTTACTTGCTTTCAAAACCATTGGTAAGATGGTAAGATCACCAGGGTATTTAATCCTTAACTTAATATTGAATAAATTACATAAAATGAATAATATAAGATTTGAAATTTTTATATCACCCAAAATATTTTGGGAGGTATCCCTGTTTATTTCTATGATAAAATTAGAGAGTAAAATCATTTAAAAATTAATTTTACCTTAAAATATAA
>NW_012149563.1:993661-994585 GCF_000956105.1 Propithecus coquereli | reverse complement strand
ACACACACACACACACACACACACACACACTTCCTTGGTTTTATTTTAATTTTTAGATTTTATACATTTAGTAATAAGAGGTCTAGATAAAGGTACTGACAGTAGCAGGGATTTGTATACACTGGGTCCATAAATGATTAAATTCAAGCCTGCTCTATCTCCAAGGTCACTCATTTCTCAATCACACTACTTCTGAGACAATCATTAATATTCCCACTTCTTAGTTTTAAAATATCTCATTGAATGGTGAAATTTTATTATTGAAGTTATATTCTGTTTGAGAGAGACATGTTAATTTGGAATAGACATGCTAATGAAAAGAAACCAAGGAGAGCAAGTACAATATAAAAAGTTTTAAAAAGATACAAGGAACCATAGTCCTGACCTGTCTATTCATACACATTTTTTACATTTATACTTAAGGGTCCCAGCTGTAATATAAATTCCCTGAACACTCTGATTAATGAACTAGTGGGTTGCTTAGGACATAAAGCAGTAACTTTAATAGGCAAACACTGACACATTAGTATTCAATGATATCTTCTGAGCAGGAAAAACCTAGTAAACAAAGAAGTATGCAGAAAGAAGATAAAAGAAAGAGAGCATGCATTGAAAAAATGGTTTTTAAATCATTTGGAAGTTTTTCTTTCAAATTCTTGCTTTATTTAATAAAGTCAAAACTTCTGTAACTTACTGCAAAGGAGCAAGGAGCAAAAGTTACATTGTTTAAAATTTCATTTGCCTTCAGCAAGGTTTTGAAAACTACTAAAACTGTTTTATGGAACATAAGAAAGTAGTTTTTCCTATTACTAATGTCATTCTTACAGCCTCACTAATCAAAACTCGTCTTCTCAGGAACAAACTAAAGTTTATCCTACTGAAATTTGTCCCACATTTTTCTGGTGTCAGAATGTAGTAGAAAAA
>NW_012149563.1:982039-982871 GCF_000956105.1 Propithecus coquereli | reverse complement strand
AAGCTTGCATATCTCAATTTAGCTTCTACTTTCAAAATAGTCATAAGGATCAATAGTTGCATGAGTATAAATTTATATATTTGCTTCAGGAGGAATACTTTGATAAATAGTATATTGTAAGCAAACATCAAGAACATTAAAGAATGAAATAAAATAAAATATATACTTTGGGGTAAAATATTCTACAAATGCATCTATTTTCTGTGGGAGCCAAATAGGAACTGAAATGAAATGGGTTACAATATCAATACAAATAAAAGGTAGACATATACCCTCTTGAGTATAGAAGAAATATCATTTTATGTAAAAATTTTATATTGAAACTAATATCTCATACAAAGAATATAATATAAAATAAATAGAATCCAGTTACATTGAATCATAGAACTAAATGAGAAATGTAAAGTCTTTTTGCATAACTCATATGTTACATGGTAAATTGTGCTAAGATTCTATTTTAAACCATTTATTATTTTTCTCATTTAATAAGATGAGGAACTAAGGTTTATACATACTTTGTAATTTCCCCAAGCTATATCTTTATATAGGATCAAAATCAAAGCAATACGAATACATGCATTCTGGTCCTGAAATATTTAAGAACCTTCATGTAAGAGTTTTAGTCTAGATTTTTCTGTTACAGAAACTATTACATGAGTGTTATGGATATAAATTTTATCTTAAAACTAAAAACACTCTGAAACGTCACCAATAGTAGAATGAAGTTCAATGAATTATAGTAGGAGCACTAACACAAAACAAGTTAAATAAAATCACTACAGATTCTACAATGTTAATAACTTTAATAAGTAGGTTAATATAGTGTTAAATA
>NW_012149563.1:979399-981989 GCF_000956105.1 Propithecus coquereli | reverse complement strand
TGAACTTCCATTAATGGGGTCATTAATTAACTTTGGACAGAAATTTTACTAAAATATAGTTAATTTTCTACCTATTAAATACAGAGATGGTCTCTGACTTACAATGGTTTGACTTATAACTTTTCAGCTTTACAATGGTGCAAAAGTCATACGCATTCAGTAGAAATCATATTTCAAATTTTGAATTTTGATCTTTTCCTAGGCTTGCGATACGCAGTATGATACTCTCGAGTGAGTCAGGCTAGTGGTGATGAGCTGAAGCTCCCAGTCAGCCACATGTTCAGAAGGGTAAAAAAATGATACTTTACACTATACCGTTTTGCCAGGGTTTTTTTGGATATTGTGTTTTGTGGTTTTGGATTCCATCACATCTATAAAATGTCTTGTGTCTCCTGCTTCTGGTGAGAAGAGGAAGGGAATTACTCTTGAGATGAAACTCAAAATAATTGCTCAGCATGAAGGAAATAAGCTAGTGATGGTCATTGAACATGAGTTAAGACATCCACAGTCTGTGATCTTGACCATCTAAGAAAACAAGACAAGAATCAGTGATGCAGTGAAATCATCAGCACTGTCACGAAAAAGGACAAAGCCGTACTGATTGATGATGTATAAAACTTACTTGCCACTTGAATAGAAGATACAGAAATACATAGCACTTAGTTTAATGATGATGCAGGCTAAGACAAGAAGTTTTTGATATTCTCAAAGAGTGTGCTGATGATTCTACATATATAAAAAATGTTTATAGCAAGTCATGGTGGTTCCAACACTTCAAAAGATGTCATAATTTTCATCATGTAAAGGTAAAACAGTGAGACAACAGACGCGCATATTTAAGGTGCCAAGATTTTTAAGAAAGAAGTGTATATGATAAATGTGGATGAGAAATATATGCCAGAACAAATATTTAATGTCAATGAAATGAGCTTGTTCTGGAAGTATATGCTAGAGCATAAATATATCCATTAAGAGTTGAAGATAATGCCAGAATTAAGACATTCAAAAACCATACAATGCTGCTTTTGGGTGGAAATGTTGCTGGGTTCAAATTAAAGTTAAAACCTTGCATAACCCACCACATGGAGAACCCTAGAGCATTCAAGAATATGAGCAAGCGTACACTTCCTACTTATTATTACTATACCAGAAAACTGGATGACATCAGCATTGTCCAAAGACTGTTTCTTGAACTGTTTTACCCTGCAGGCAAGAGAACATTGTACACAAAGCAACATATCATTCAACATTCTTCTGATCTTACATAATGCTCCAGGCATTCATAGTATATGGACATGCATCCTGACACAAAGATTGTGTATTTGCCACTGAACATAACCACATTCATTTAGCCAATTGGCCAAGGGGCACTAGCTGCATTCAAGGCATATTATTTACACCAAACATTTTTGTATGCTATTGGAGATTGAATCTGGCTCAACTCTCTGAGCATTTTGGAAAATTTTTAACATTCTAAATGATATCTGGAACATCACTGAGACATGGGAAGAAGACACACAGCAATGTCATTTAGAAGTTTTGAAGACATACGTGAACACATTCAAAAGTTTTAACAAAGAATTCTATTGATGAAATCACAAGAAAATCTTTGTCCTCAGGAAATGGCTAGAAAAGGACATCAATTAAGAGAATATTCATGAGCTTGCTGGCTTTGAGGCTAAAGAGCTGTCTAGTGAGGATCTGATTATCAAGAGGAAGAAAGAAGCAAAGAAGTTGAGACAGAGTAGGAAGTTATACTTGGAGGCACCAAGCAAGTTCACAGTGATTAAACTGGAGGAAGTGTTCCCTACTATCAGCAGTGGCCTACAAATGTTAGAAGAAATGTATGACGATTACTAAAGATTTATAAGAGCTGACAAGCAGATACACAATGTGCTTACTTGAAAAGGAGAAATTAAAGGTACACTCAAAACTTGATATCTTCCTGAAGTACGCTATGCCTCCTCCTAACTGATCAACCAGTGTCCATGCCCCAGTGCCTTCTACCAGCTAGTCTCAAGATTTACCAGGAGAGAAGAGAAATTGATGACCCTGTCACTGTGGCATCCCCATTTCCCAGTAATTAACTTTAGTTCAATGCTTCGCACATTCTTCAGGCCCAATGTGCTTTCACATGTGTGTATTAATGGTGAATACCCACACAGCCATTCTGGTTTTCACTCTCAGTATAGTACTCAATAAATTACATGAGATATTCAATACTTCAATATAAAATAGGCTTCGTGTTAGATGATTTTGCCCAACTGTAGGCTAATGTACATGTTCTGAACATAGTTAAGGTTGGCTAGGCTAAGAGATGATGTTTGGTAGGTTAGGTGCATCAGATGGATTTTTGACTTACAATACTTTCAACTTACCATGGGTTTAATGGGAATCATCATAAATCAAGGAGCAGCTATACATATTTATAACCTAGAAATCCTCATTTTTTCACATTTGTTAGGACGATCTCCAAGTTTCTTTATTCCTCCCTTTTTGGTCCTTTTTTTTTCTTTTTTTTTCTTTTTTTGAGACAGAGTCTTGCTTTGTTGCCCGGGCTAGAGTGCCTTGGCGTCAGCCTAGCTCACAG
>NW_012149563.1:978009-979349 GCF_000956105.1 Propithecus coquereli | reverse complement strand
AAACCCATATTTTTAAAGCAGATTTTTCAAATTGTCTCATTTTAATCATACCTTGGTTTTCAGTAATTTCAGGAAGTCATTAAATTTTGTGAGGCTTTCTCCTTCCTCTTGTTTGATACATGGCTAGCAATAAAATCTTTGCACCCGTTCTCAATCCTTGTTTAATATCTGGATTGTGTAGTTACTCACAAATGTCTTGGATTTTGTTACAAGGCAGGCTTCCCTTCCAGATCCAATGTTTGTAAAAGAGTTCCTCTGATTGTTTTATTAATTTTACTACAGCCAAAGGCAACTGTGATAAAATCTGTGAAGGCAGCTGTGCTTGCATTTGGAGAGTATGTGGCATGGCTCCTTCAAAGAAACCAGTGTAGTCTCATTCTATGTTTTGGTATATTTTTTGTTAAAGGTCTATAATTGGTAAACTAAAGGACACCAAGTCACATGCTAGTAAGGCAAATGAGTGAAGTGCGTGGAAGCCACTGTAATTAAGGGTGGAGCTTGTGGCAAATTGAACGCATACTTCACCAAGAGGGAGCTCACTGTGATTGCTGTCTTCAGAGGCTGTGTGGTAGCAGTGTCATCTGAGATAGTAGGTTTTCAAGAGAATCTAGAAATCCACTTTGTTTTTGTTTTTCCTAGATTTAAAAATAAATTTTATATGTAGCAAATGCATATGTTTTCCTAAAAATTGAAAATAATATTTTCAGTAAACAAAACATGCATAATGCCAGATTTAGCATGTACGCTTTTGTTCGCTATTTCCCCTTTAAATTATATTGAACAGCTTCTATTTTATCAAATCCTGGCAATCCTTTATGATATGACATTGAAGTTTTCCTGGATGACTCTGCCAAAGGTGACAAATTCATTTTAGCCAAGAATTTAATGTCAGTTAATGACTTAATGTGGTGCTAAAGGTATGAGTTAAAGTGTAACATGCTCTGCTGAAGTATTATTATATTTGTAAATTCTCCCCTTTTACCTTGATAAATGCTCTCATTTTAAGATTTCTATTGAATGATATACTCATATTTTAATGTAAAATAATGTTTGTGTTTACATTGATAAAATTAACTTCCAGGAACATGAGCCACATTTATCCTTTGCCTTCACATAGCCTCTGGCACAGTTCCAAGAACTTGAATGCTACATGGCTCCTACTTTGAGAGCAGTGGATCATGTCAAACATATTATATTGCATTCACCATTATGTATTTCATAGAAAGTAAATTAGGTATAAATTGTATTAAAACACCAAAGGATAAAATTTTACATTTTTGGATAATAGACAAAAAAGCTTTGAATACCACCAAGTGAACAGTAATTTGCCCATCTGTAGA
>NW_012149563.1:976575-977959 GCF_000956105.1 Propithecus coquereli | reverse complement strand
CAAAAAATTCTTGGGAAGAAAGTTGGAATACTCTCACATTTCTCAATTTTAAAACTGACTACAAAGATATATTAATCAAGACTGTGTGGTACTGGGATAAGGGTAGATATAAATGGCCTATAAGCACATGAAGAGATGTTCAATATCCTTAGTCATTAGGAAAATGTACACCAAAAGTATGAGATACCATTTAACTTCGACCAGGATGGCTGCAATAAAGACAGATGAACAATAACAAGGATTAGTAAGGATATGAAGAAATTGGAATTTTCATACACTGCTGGTGGAAATGTAAAATCTTGCAGCTGCTTCAGAAAACAGTTTTGTACTTTCACACAAATTAAACAGAATTATAATAACTCAGCAATTATACATCTAGCTATACACTCAAGAGATTTGAAACATAAATACATGCCAAAATGTATAACCAAATGCCCATAAGCAGCATTTCCATAATAACAAAACTGGACAAGAGTGAGAGACCCCATCTCTACAAAAAATAGAAAAATTAGCTGGGCATGGTGGTGCGCAACTGTAGTCCCAACTACTTTGGAGGCTGAGGCAAGAGGATAGCCTGAGCCTAGAAATTTCAGGTTGCAGTGAGCTGTGATGATGCCACTGCACTCTAGCCCAGGCAGTAAAGAGAGATCCTGTCTCAAAAACAAACAAACAAAAATTAGAAAAAACAACAATAGCAACAAAACTGGAAACCCAAATGTCCATCAATTGATGAATAGATAAGCAAAATGTGGTATTTTGGGAAATATTATTAAGCTGGGTAAAAAGAAAGAATTACTGATATGTGCTACAAAATGGTCGAACTCTGAAAACATTATGCTAACTGCAAGAAATCAGATACAAAAAGCCACGTGTTCCATGATTTGATTCATATTAAATATCCAGAACTCACAGGTATATACCAAATAGATTGTAGTGTCTGAGTCCCTATCGTGTTACTCTAAAGGAATACCTGGGGCTGGGTAATTTATAAAAAAAGAAGTTTATTTAGCTCATAGTTCTGCAGGGTGTACATGAAGCATGGCACCAGCATCTGCTTGGTTTCTGGTGAGGGATTCAGGTTACTTCCTCTCATGGCAGAAAACAAAGAGGAGTTGGTGTGCACAGAGATCACATTGCCAGAGAGGAAGCCAGAGAGATGGAGGAGGTGGCACCCTCTTTTAAACAACCATCTCTCATGAGAACTAAAAGGTTGAGAATTCACACGCCCCTAAGAAAGGACATTAATGTATACATGCGTGATCCACCCCCATGACCTAAACATATTCAATTAGACCCCACCTCCAACACTGGGGATTAAATTTCAACATCAGATTTGGTGGGGACAGATAAATCATATTCAAACTATAGCAAGAAATTTTCCAGG
>NW_012149563.1:974318-976349 GCF_000956105.1 Propithecus coquereli | reverse complement strand
AGAGGGATAGAAAATGGAAATACTTAGAAATTTATAGTTGGAATTACCTACTACACAATTTATATAAAGATAAATACAAATTTAACTAGGTTCCCAGGAAAGAATCACAATATGAGGAATGCATGAAGATTTTCTTTCAAATTGTAGTCAGTAAGAATTACACCATTCAGGTTTCATAATTGGTTGCTTTGATTTAAAACACATAGATAATTTTGAGGTAGAAGTTTGGTTACATAAAGGATATTTTACTGGTCAAGGATATTAACAAAGATCATACATTAATGAAGAATGTTTTATTTTGTAGAATTTGAAGATGTGTTTGCATTTAGTACAAAAGCGATTGTGAATTAAAGGAAATTTCATAATATTTAGAAGTGCTGAAATGTTATGAACTACTCTGGTAATGTCATTCAGAATTAATCATGATTACCGAATATACTAACACTTCTTTTGCTACCATCTCTTAGCATACTAACCAAACTCATTGTTTCATCCTTTCATCCACAAATTGGTGGTTTTCTACTAATATTTGTATATTCTGATAATAGAATTCATAACCCATATCATTAAAGAAGCCATGTAAGTAAATTAATAGTTGGAGATATGAAGATCAGTTAATAATTTTGTCAAGCTTTTGTTATTTTAACACACATACTTTTTTTTTCCCCACAAACTAAACATACATAAGTACTCTACTTTCCCCAGGAAATATAAAACAATCTAGCTCCTTGGTGTGTATATTGGATTCAAAATTTTGGCAGTGATTAGTTATAAAAATATTTCACTTTTCTCTAAAATATGTTAAGACAAAGTTTATCAAATGTGATGATAAATGGCAATTGACATTATCACCAGGTCAGGGTGACCACCTAAAGGTATGAGGACCTGACACTAGAGGGAGCTTGTGCTGTTTAAACAGGAACAGTTACTCACCTCCTATAATTTGTTACCTTCAACAAATGTTGGAACAGTGTTGTCAGATATCCCAATTTTTCAAGAGAAGCTGAAAATCTGTATTATAATGAGAAATATATGAAATTTAAGATTGGAAACTGTTACTTAATCACCAAACACTGTGCTTGTCAATAGACTGCAGAAATAATTGACAGGATACTCTAGCCTGCTGACAACAAATATATGACCTTTGTTTTAGTGTTGCAAAGCATGTTAATGTATATTATCTTTCAGAAAAAAATCTTCACTGTAAAATTCTGTGCTGGTTATTCCAATCCATTCCCAACCCACATCATGTTCATTTTCTGAGGTGAAATGCAGACTGAAAGACACTATGTAAATTACCTAATATTACAACACATGCAAATTAGTAGAGGCAGGACTTAAAGTCAGCTTTTCTGATTTCACAGTCTGTGTTTTTCTACTGAGATCCTTTCTTTCAGACAGAATATCTTTAACTCTGTACATTCATTTGTTTAAAGGTGACTTAAACAATACATGCCAATTATTTTTGTTCCCAGAGATTTTCCCTCACAAAACTAGAAATACTATTTTCAATTAATCACATCACGAAAACTATTAAGTTTATTTCTACACCAACCACTAATAATAGTATAGTTATAAACTTATTACAAGCACAGACTACTACTCCAATTACATAAATAAATAATTGCTATACTCACAAGTATTTATATATGAGAAAATCTAAATTATTCAGTGATATTTAGACTATGGTATGCAGTTTAAATAAATTGTCCCTTAATTCCCATTTAATACTTTGATTTATTTGTAATTATATTAATACATGATCATGACTGTCAGAAGAACAAAGAGGAGAAGGATACAACCTGAGGATTAAGGAGTTGTGATGATTTTTCAATCATCCCAAATCTGGTAAATAAAATAGGGATCCTTTTTGAGTCTCTGTGACAACATAAACCTCTGCTACCCTAATATTAATCTTTTTGCTGCATTATTAATCATTTTGTGTCAAATTTTATGGGATGGACTTAAACCGCAACATGTTCTCCTCATTTAACGTTCTGTTCCTATTTTTTCAAAGGTTCAGACTCTTCC
>NW_012149563.1:971518-974268 GCF_000956105.1 Propithecus coquereli | reverse complement strand
GTACTTTTCATTTATACATTTCTCACAATTTTCTTTGTAAAGGGTATGATTAATTAAATTCAAAATAAATTGCCATGGACTGAGCAATTGTGTCTTTCACAAATTCATATGTTGAAGCCCTAACCCACCAGTGTGATTTTATTTGGATATAGATCTTTTATAAAAGTAATTGTGATTAAATTAGGTTCTCTGAGATTAGAGTTCTTATGCAAAGGGACACCAGAGAGCTCATGTGCTTTCTCTGTGGGCACACAGAAGAGGTCATGTGAGCACACAGTGAGATGGCTGCTATCTACAAACCAAGAGAAGTAGCCTCACAATGAGACCTATCTTACCAGTACCTTAATTTTGGACTTTCAAGCCTCCAAAACAACTTTCTGTTGTTTAAGCCACCCATTCTATGGTATTTTGTTTGGCGGCCCAAGTTGACTAATACAGAAGTAAATGTACATGAAGAACATGAGGAGCACTAGGAAAACTGCACTCCCCACACCAGACTTGGTGCACAGCCAATGCCATTGTAGTCTCCGAACTCAGAGTCAGATCCCTCTGGCCAGTTATGCTCTTACACATCCTGCATTTCTAATCTTGATGCCACCATCCGATGGAAACTTTGTCAGGGTCCCTTGCCAGAGATTTCTCTCAGGTGCCTCTGTCAAGACTTCCTTAAAAGAGGGAGGGGAGGACTTTGAAGACATTTTTCTCCTCGCTGGCTCAGTACTCAGTACTTTTCCATCACTAGCCTTTCCACTTTCTCTCTCCTTGGCACCCAAGCCTGTAAAATGGCAGGAGCCTCTTTTCAGGGGCTCCCTCAGCACTGAGACATCTCCCCATTTCACCCCTCCAATATCTGTAATGATAAATCTCACTCTTACCTGGCATTGTTCCTGAACATCAGTGGAGCTGGCAGTTTCTCATTTTGCTCATACTTTTGCAGTAAGTGATTAAAGACTTGACTGTTACTTTCATTTTGGTTTGTGGTCTTAATTGACTACTCCAACACATGGTAGCTGAGCTCTCTCCAGCTCAACTCAACTCCTGACAATTTATTTCTTTAAAAGTTTCCAAAACGTCTTTAAAAAGATCTTATTGACTCTAGAATCTGTCATAACAAAGCAGTTTTGTAACAGTTTTATAGATTAAAAATGATACACACTCAACCATATGTTTTTAGAGTGGAAATTTTAACTCTGATTTTTATATTAAGTTTTCTCTTAGAAAATGATAAAATGATATACACCCAGTTATGCTTAATGTTTAGAAAACATGTGTTCGATAAATAGCTCAGACATGCAGATTAATGAAAGTATATGTGTCAGAGACAGCTAATTGTTTCCCATTCTGTATTTTTACTAACTTCTGAAAAGTTTTCAAAGGGAGAAGTTGTGCCTTTCTTTCTTTGACTCCTCTGTCTTACTGAAAGGAACGAGGATGTGACAAATGATAGCTGAACTTGAGTCATCATATTGGAATATGAGTGTGAATGTGACACATAGGGATACAGGTGCCAATAAAAGAAGGAGCCAGATGCCCCATACATGTAGTGAAATACCATATCACTATCAGGCTGCATACTGCCCATCACTCGACTTTCTGAATTGTGAAGTTGAATGCATTTTAAAATAAATTTTATTAGGATCTTTGGTCTAAAGATGTATTTAAATATCTCTCTCTCTCTCTCTCACACACACACACACATGTACACAGAAACACACAGTAAATTCATACACATACCACAAAAGTTACTGCATTATACTTTGCAATTACTCAATTTCCTGTTCGGTTATTAAGAAGATAGTAATTATCAAAGTATCAATACCTCAAGAATGAGAACCAGATATACTAGTAACAACATCTTCAAATATAACTTTTACATTAGCAAATGGTGGGAGATGGAACCAAAATTGGGTCTCAATGACGGTGGAATGAAAAAACAATCAAACAAATTAACTTGTATGTTAGTAAAATGAAATTAGAAACCTGTCTACAATGATCAAGTTTAAGAAATTTCTGAAGTAAAATAAAATATATTTTGTTTAAGCTTATTCACTTTTCCTCAGAAAAAAAATAATACTTTTCTTGATCACAAATTCATGAAATTTAAAAAGATATCACCTATGAGTGAAAACTAACAGTGTTTAATATGTAAGAGATTTTTAACAATTTATTCTTCTTTGGTTACATTGTAGTTTCTATCTTGTCATATATTGGCAATCTTAATAGTCGTAATTCTGAAAAGATGACTTTATGAAGTGTTTGTGCAGATGTGCCAATTCTGACAATGACAGATAAGAAAAAAGAAACAAACTATTACTCAGCAAGCACTATTTTATCATAATCGTATTGTTAAAAATGTAATTGTGGATTATTGCTATGTTTAGACTATAAAATTACAAGCATTAAGAAGTCATTTTAATATCTATGCTTTGATATATGTGAATTAGAGCTTTTGAGTCTCAGTATAGCAAATTTTTTAATAAATGTTTAAGAATATATTTGTTTTAAATATCAATTTATCATCTTGATGTCATGCTGATGTAACAAATTCACAATTTTAATGAATGCTGAGTATTATACTGACTTTCACTATGGTTCTTCCATTCTGTGTATCAAAATATTATGTTGCACTTCATTTTTTCTTTTTGAATAATAGCTTTATTCTTTGATATACATAGAGTATAAATAATTTGCTATTACAGTATGATCATTTAATAAATCATTGCCTAAAATATCCCAGTTGTCAAAGGCTT
>NW_012149563.1:955003-955861 GCF_000956105.1 Propithecus coquereli | reverse complement strand
ATCTACTACAGTATATGCATGATTTTCTGGCAGAAAATATAGAATCTTGTATGAAGTCTGAGTTTGAAGTTTGAAAGCCTGAATGAAATACAGGTAGCCCATTTACTAGATAGTGACTTGGGCAATGTGTTATGCAATTACAGAAATGTGTGTGCTACAGCCAGGATATTGCTAGAAATATGTTTTGCAATTGTTGGCTGTTCTTTCCTCTTCCTCCTGTTCTTTTCTCCTTTTCCTCCCCATTCTCCTCATTCTCTTTATCCTCCTCTTCTTTTTCTTTCTACTTTTCTTTATCTTCCTCCTTCTCTTCCTCCTCCTCTTCCCCACCCACTCCTCCACCTCCTTCCCCTTCCCTTCCTTATCCTCCTTCTTCACTTTAATCTATTTACAATTTGATCTGTGTATTTTTATTGACTTCTTGAAGTTCCCTGATTCTTTTCTCAGCCATGACAAGTTACAGACTTGCCCATCAAGACATCCTTTGTCTGCTATTGTTTTATTGTTATTTATAGAATTAACATTTAATTCTTTCCCATAATTTACATCTCTGTGCTAAAATTTATCATCTGATCATGTTTGGAATCTACCTTTTCCATCAGAGCTTATAACATGTTATTTATTGTTATTTTCAGTTCTCCTTTATTTCCATCATCGTTAGCATAGCTGAGTCTAGTCTTAATCTTTGCTTTTTCCAGTTCTCAGTTTGCTTGTTTGTACTTTCCATATTTTAAATATCTTGGTTTGAAAACAGAATATCTTTTTGTAGAAAGTAGAAATTGAGATAAATTTCTTTTTTAAGAAATTGAGATGAATTTACATATCGTGAAATTCACCTATTTAAAATTTACAATTTAGTGA
>NW_012149563.1:953677-954953 GCF_000956105.1 Propithecus coquereli | reverse complement strand
GCTTTAATCAACTTCATGTATTGGTGTCTTTATTTATCAGTCTTTTAATATTATTTTATCATATAACTTTAGCAACTATTTCCAAGAGCTTTAGGAGGAAATTTGTGGAAGGATTCTTTACTGATAATTGATAAAAACACAACTATATACCCTTCTTTCCTATGTTCACAGTCATTTAGACCTTTTTCCACAAATACTGCAGTATTTTTTAATCATCTTGCTTTAGATTTTATATAATAATGACTTTTTTGGCACCACAGTAATCTTAGATACAGTCTGCTGTAGTGTATACCCAAAAGCTGACCCCTGTTTTTATGTTGTGTCCGGCATTCACTTTTCAAGACTTTGAAAATAAATTCTGAATCATACCCTGTGTTTTAAAAGTCCTCTCATGACATGCATCCTTCGATAATTTCTCTTTTAGCTGCCTATAAATTGCAGGTCTTCTGTTTGCATTCATTCTTAATCTACATTCTCTTCCTAAGTGTTGTTATGCACTCACTTGCAAGGCTTATAAAAATCTTTGGGTCTTTTAATATCCAGAGAAATGCCAATTTCTTTTTGAAAAGTTTTATTATTTTGATATAATAAATCATTTACACTGTTCCTAAAGAATGTCAATTATAGTTTAGTTTGATGTTTAATATATCTTTTATAATCATTTGTTTTTACATGTTCTTCTTCTCTCCATTTTACTTTAACTAACTTTAAGAAAGAGAATTTCTATTATTCATTTAGGTATCACCTGAGGCCAGCACCTAATAGGTTTGCAATAAATGTTACTTTAATTTAGGCCTTTCCCTTCAACATATTATTTCATTGGGTAGAGTCACACAGTTCACAATTAAGTTATTCTTTTATACAAATTGAGATTAGCACTGTTTTTCTCTTAATTTGGACATCAATTTATAGAAATAAGGGTATGCTATTTATAATAAGGTTTATAATAAAACAGGTATAAGTCACTGGAGAGATGATCTTCTGAATTTAGAACTTAATATTAAAATAAAATGTTCATATTTTTGTTACACAACTATTTTTCTCTATGTGCTACTATATCTTCTTAATCAAATATGTTTCAGAACTAAAAATTATTTCCGGGAGATTACATTCTTTTCTTCCATGTACCTTTCATAGTAGTTACACTAATCAGAAATTCTACAGCATAAGTGACATCAGGCTCACAGAAATCAGTAGCTTCACAGATGAAAGTACCCCTACGATTTATTAAGAAATTATTATAGTTATCTTTTGTAAGTTAATAGCAAAACATCAT
>NW_012149563.1:947079-947682 GCF_000956105.1 Propithecus coquereli | reverse complement strand
AAGAATAAATTTGATTGTTACAAAATAATAACAGAAAAAAGATTTTTCTGGATGAACTATCAAGAAAAAAAGTTATACATCTTTAGCAACTCTATTTATGGGGGAAAATGGAGCAATGTGAACACGAGAACTTGTCTGAATATGAGAACTTGTCATAAAACAATTTTATCCAATTTTTCAAGGACTGGCCAATGAAGGCCTTGAAATCTGTTTGCTTATTTGATATCACACTGGGTATATATCAAAGATTTATTCTTAGTCCCTTTAATCCTACTCAGAGTCATCACTGTTAGATATTAAAATGTCTTTTTCTATTCCAAATGGTCTAGTTCTCCACACATTTGATTTTACTCTGTTATTAATAATATTGGAGGTGACTGGGAGAAAAAAATATACAGCTGTATTCTTTCTTCGAATGAAATGTGTGACTATCCCATATTAAAATGCATTTGATTGTTTAAATTGGTGGTAGGTAACCTGCCATTTTAATTACAACTTACTTTGGAAGGGAAGAAACTATACCTGTAGTTTATATCTTAACTATTATTTATCATTAAATATTCCTCCAACATAAGGCAAATTCTGTGTCAAATAAAGAAGTAC
>NW_012149563.1:944506-947029 GCF_000956105.1 Propithecus coquereli | reverse complement strand
AAGAGCAATAATTCAGTGAAATAAATGAATACAGAGCAAATCTTTTCTTTTTATTCTTTTTCATTAATAGGACAACACTTAAAAAAGAAAATTTTAGGGGATTTTAATTCTAAAGCCAAAGTACCTTCTGCCTAAAAAGAGATGACTAAGTAGATATTTAGCAACTTTTTTCCAAGAACATTATTCTTTCCTCTTCAATTTATCCTTTTCATCCATGTATTTTCCAAGAAGCTATTGGTTTCCCATATCCTACCCATCCTGTAGCTTAAGTTGATAAGTCAGCAATTCATGAGAACTGAAACATTAATTCCTTTTACTAAAATCTTTACAAGAAGAGTTTGATAGTGTCTTTTTCAGTGTTATTATGAGGTATAAAACTTGACAGTAATTGAAAACTATTTTTGTTACATGAGCTCAAACTCAGAGACAAAATGAATGAAAGCAAGGATGAGTTCAGATATGTGCAAATATGATGATTACCAAAATAGAGATATACATTAAGAATAGGGAAAAATAAAAAAAATACAACCTGAATGATTCAGCAGGAAAATATCTGAAGACATAGTATTTTTGGCCAAATCTTACACTATGCATACATTTTTGCTGAGGGGACAAGAGAACAGACAATACAAGACAGAGAGAAGATTATTTGCTAATATAGAAAGATTTGATAAATAGTGTCTACTCATAGTGTTTAGTATTGCAGGGGCAAGAAATGTAGTCAAAAAAGTGACAGGAATTGATACCAGACAGGTATTATAAGCAGCTATGGCATATAAGTTGTCCTGTAAGGTAAGCTGGAAAAAAAATTATTATACTTACCTTGAATGGAACAATGATATAAAATAGTGTATATGAAAAATAGCATCTTATAGTCATAGATTGGGTAATGAAACCAGAGACGGGGATGCCACTATTCACAATAGCCAAGATATGAAATCAACCTTGATGTCCACCAACAGATGAATGATAAAGAAACTTTGGTATATAATGATTGTAAAGCCTCTAAAAATTCCGTTCTAGCTAAGCATAGAGGTCTTAGGTGGCTCTTTTCTTTAATAAAGTATCTAGAGCACAATGACTCCATGAGACAGAAAAAACAGGGTTAAATTGTTTTGTAAAATAAAATAGCTATCTTCCAAAAAAGAAAATATGGTATATATACACAATAGAACATTATTTAGCTATAAAAAGAACAAAATTCTATCCTTTGTGGCAACATGGATGAACATGGACATTATGTTACGTGAAATAAGCCAGCACAGAAAGGTAAATAGCACATGTCTCACCTATTTGTGGAAGCTAAGATAGTTGAACTTATAAAAGTAGAGAGTAAAATAGTGGTTACTAGAAGTAGAGAAGGGTAGAGGGAATAGCCAGATATTGGTTAATGGATTGCAATATTACACTTTACCCCATAAATATGTACGATTATTATGCATCAATTAAAAACAATAATAAATGCAAAAAAAAGGATCAAATAGGGTAGGAATATGCTGATGACTCAATTATCTTACTTCGTCATGTATTAAAAAAATATAAATATTCTAGAAAGATATTTCTAGGAAGATAGTTCTATTTCTTCCACTGCATCTCTTAAATAACAAAATGACTTGAAGATACAGAGAAATAAAATATTAAAAACAATTAGAAATTTAAAAACGAGAGGCCTTGTTACTTGTTCATGTATATGGAATTAGTATATAAGACAACACAGTTGATATAATATCAATTAATTTTGTGATAGAACTTTAGAAAAATGTGTTGAATCTATCCATGATTTGAATGTTGGGCACATTGAAGTTTAGGAATCTCTAGGACCTCCAGCTGGGATGTAGTGTGTATGTCTAATGCTCATTTGAATTTGACATTTTTAAGAGCTTAAGCTATAGCAACTTTGGCATGTTGGTGTTTGAGACCAGAGATTTCTTTGTAGTGGGAGGATGCCTTGTATATTATAGGATATTTAGCAGCATCCCTGGCTTGGGCCCACTAGATGCCAGTATCACCCTCCCTTCCAGTTGTGACAAAAATGTAGATATTTCCAATTATCTCCTGGGTGAAGAGGCAAAATCTTCCCTGGTTGAGAACCACTGAGCTAAAGTAGTAGCATAATTCCTAGATGTGTGGGGAATTGCCATCCTGTGACTATAGAACAAGAGGAGAATAAAGCAAAGGACAGAACTCTGAAAGGAATAGTATTACATGATGAACAGAAAAAAAAAGAATGTGAAAGGTGACTTGAAAAGAGCGAATAGACACTGTGAGAAGGTTTAAGACAAAGTGATAATGCAGAAACCAAAGGCAAAGAGAGTCTGACAGAGACCAAAAAGGATTATATAAATGTTAAGTTAGAGATAAGACTCTTTTAAGACACCGTTTTATTACAAATGTAATTTAAAAGTGCTATGCTCATGTCTCTCAGTCTCTAGACATAATGATGACGGGATTTCATGTGAGTAGGAAACCAGTGTTGCATAGCATGAAGAATTTTCGAGAATCCCAGGATTGTTTTTATAGCAT
>NW_012149563.1:943260-944456 GCF_000956105.1 Propithecus coquereli | reverse complement strand
ATGTAACAATATTCTTTATATTGAGTAATGCAGACTAACTATGGATCTTCTGCATCATATTTTAAGCAAATCTAGTTGAAGAACTCTGTCTATCACTGTTAGATTCTGTTTTTAAAATAGACAATATGTCTGTCTTGTTTGCTGCCAGTCTGCTTGGCATTTTCCAATTTTCTTAGGCATCTCTGAGTTTTGTCTTTAAGAAATAAAACTTCATTATTCCAGTTTATTATAGGGTATCATCACCAAATGGATTTTTACTCTTATCTATACGGCTTTCTTTCAAAGCAGATGGTAACACCATGTACATTTCTCCTCAACTTAAAATTATTTTTCTTGTCTTTTCATGTCTTTGATAGACCTCCTAATAGGATAAAAATTGCTTTACCTGATGGATATTCGCAGTGATGTTTCTGTTTCTTCAAGATATGTCAAACATATCTTCTGGGCAGTCCAAAAAAAGAAAGAGAAAACATAAATGTTACACATGATATCTGAGTTGTTTTTCTTTATTCATGGCTTTAATTTTCAAAATATACTATATGTAATGTGGTCTCTTAAGACCTCTCACCTTAAATAGTCTGTTGAAATAGAGGTCATAGAATTGATATTCTCATAAACCCATGAAAAAACTGCAGGTGTAAATTTAATAAGTCTGAACAAATATTTTACGGTAACATTAACTATTAAATAAGTTAATTTTGTCGAAAGACACACTCAATGACAACCATACCATACTCATTTTTATGAAGTTACGATTTTGGAGATATACTTCATTCAGAACTTATAAACCCATATCCATTTTGGAAAAAAAAAATCAAGGAGATATTATACTGTTTGGACTATGTATTATTATTAACAATAATTCTAAAATTTTCCCTATCAACTTTTCACCTGAATTGTCTTTAATTAGCATGTGAAAACTAATATGAACAACTTCTGAAGTGGGAGCAGGTGTCATCAAATGATCACTTGCTCCCTTTTTCAGATAGAATGAGGGACTAGAAATGAAAGTGACTAAAGTAAGCCAGTGAATAGCTATGAGTTTCTAAACAGAGGGACTCCAGAACGATCTTCTGCTTGAATGCTTGGGGAAGGCTATCATTAGAGGAAGAGTCCTAAATTTACATGTAGTGTGTGGTCCTTCAGTAGAGGAAGGGCTCTGATTATTAACTGTAGATCAGTTTTTCAGTAATGAG
>NW_012149563.1:933029-938995 GCF_000956105.1 Propithecus coquereli | reverse complement strand
TTTAATTTTTAATGGGTTATGTGGAGAAGTTTTACATGTTAACCATTTTATGGGTTTTCTCATCACTTTCTTTGCCTATTATTTTCTTCTTCCTTTGGAGATACTGATATTTCCGTTAGCTTTTCTGAAAGTAGGTGATTTAGATAGCCAAATCAGATTTTAAAATGGTTTCCAAATGAGAATAATCTAAGTAAGCAAAGAAACAGCATAAGGAATGGTCATTATATATTAACTGGATAGTGATGACATTGACTAGAGTACAGAACGTGCATTGATGGAGAAAGAAATTGATTGGATTGGGAGGGTAAGATCTAGAGTTTTAAAAATAGGGCACTATTTCCAGGTTTTATTCAGTGGATATTAGAGCCATAATGCATTTTATAGTAAGCAATTGACCTAAGAAAGGTGATCTAGTGGAAAGCAAAGTGGTTTGGAAAAGGGGAAATTGTAGACAACAACTCCAATTAAAAAAAGCACTATTGTAGCTATTCAAGTTCAAGGTGATTAGGAGCAGAATAGTGCGATAGGCTGAATACAATGGTACATCCTTATCTAAGGGAGATATGTTCCAAGACCTCCAGTGAAGACCTGAAACTACAAGTAGTAATGAATCCTATATATAATATGTTTTTTTCCTATATATGCATAGCAATGATAAAGTTTAAGTTATAAATTAAGCACAGTAAGAGATTGTCAACTTTTTTTTTTTTGGCATATCTGAATTACCAGCATCACCTCTCTTGGGCTTTGTGGCCATTATTAAGTAAAATAAAGATTTCTTGAACACAGCACTGTGATATCTTTATGGTCAATCTTATACCCGAGATGGCTACTAAGTGACTAAGTAGCATGTACAGTGTGGATACACTGGACAAAGGGATGATTCATAGCCTAGGTGGGATGGAGCTGGGCAATGCCAGATTTCATCATACTGCTCAAAATGGTGCTCAATTTAAAACCTATGAATTGTTTATTTCTGGAATTTTTCATTTAATATTTTCTAAACACCATTGATCCCAGGTAACTGAAACTATGAAAAGCAAAACTGTAGATTGGGGGCGGAGGGAGGGTACTATTGTAATGGACACCCAAATTATTTTAATTCTCATTTTAACCCCTGTCGTGGCCCGGATTGCAGAACGGGGGATGGACACAGAAAGAAACACACAGACACACACAAGGACATACAAGACTGAAGTAGACAATTCTATCAGTCGCTTTATTATATACTTTTTCTATTTTCGGTAGCTACTTCCTGGCACGTGACTACCTTGGGAGCCCTGAGAAAAATACATTTTCATTCCTTCCAGACGATTGCTTAAGGGAAGCAGACGTTTGCATCTTAACTTCTTGTATCTTAACTTCTTTATCTCATTACCGTATGCAGGACAATGAGATGCCTTGGCTTGTTTGCAAGACCCCAGGCACTTGGTTATCTATCATAAAGCTATCTGTCATGAGGAATAGTTCTGTTTGGTCAAGAAGCCGTGTCCGGACCTATTGACCTCTGGTGCCAAGGAGAGCACGGCCAGTTTCGCTGACTCTGGGCTTAAGCCAATTTGCCCAGGGACGGCCCCTACAAACCCCTGGAACCTGTGAATGGTACCTTATATGTTAAAAAAAAAATTACAGATATTAAGAATCTTGAGATGAGGAGATTACCCTGCATTATTTGAATGGGCCCTAAATACAATCACAAACATCGTTATGAAGAAGGTATAGAGAGACTTGACATCCATTAGAGGAGAAGACAATGCGACCTCAGAGACAGAGACTGGAGTTATGTGGTCACAAACCAAGGAATTCCAACAACCACTGGAATCCAGAAGAGGCAAGGAATGATCCTCCCTTAGAGCCTCTTGTAGAGACCATGGCCCCATCATACCTTGATTTAAGCCCAGTGGAGGCTATTTCTGTCTTCTGGCATCCACAACTGTGTGAATAAATCTCTAATGGTCAAGCAACCATGTGCATGGAAATTTATTAAAGATTGTGGAGAACTAATACAAATGAAATATTATTTAATTGCTTACTCAGACACATATTCACAATATCTTATGGCATCCATAGCATTAAGGTAATATTAAAGTAGGTGAAGGCAGACACTTTGAAGTAAACAGATATTTGTCAATCCTAACACACAACCTATCTTTGGATCTTGGGATAGGTTACTTAAGTTTCTAAACCTTAGTTTTCCCTCATATAAAATAATATTAATCCTTAGCTTATAGAATTATCATGAAAAGTAAATAAAGACACACCTAAAATACTTTGTAGATATAAATATGCCCCAAATGGTTATATAATTATTATATTACTTTTATATCTATTTTCACTTCTAGACTCTTAATTTAATGTCAACAAGTCTTTGCCATACTTATCTCTTTATTCTATGTGCTTATCACATAACTTAAGTTCAATATATTTCTTTTTGAGTAAGTAGATGTCTGGATAGGGAGAATGAATAACAAAAATCATTTTTTTCAGAATTTGGCTACTATCATATCTGGTTGAAGGAAAATATTTAATTTAACTTTTATCATTTAGTTTTACTTCAAAATGTCATTTTGTAATGGTTGTTTTGAAAAATAAAGCTTTAAGTGACTACTCATAACAAAATGTAAAATTGAATCCTCTGGATCTACTTAGTATTGTGAATGGTGAAAATCTAAGGTGAGGGTGTAATAATACACTACTAGGTCCTGATACCGGATTTAAACAGAATAATTTTGTCATGTAGGAAATATAACAAAGAGTAGTAAAAATATGTATCAAAATCATGTTGCCTTTAGCACCACTTCAAATAATATATTGCTGTGTTTATAATGATTAGATTTGTTTCTGGAAAATTACCATATGCTCATAACATTAAGGTCAGTCTAATGTTTATTCTGTGTTGAAGAGGCCATGCATCAATTGCAATTTTCTGTATTTCTTCTTTAGGCTTTTGCTTCCACTTGATAAAATTTCCATCTACTGTTAGATTTCTAATTAGGAAATGTTTTGCCAACAGTGTGCATAGTGTGTATTTACACAGTTAAAATTCTTGGTGATTCTTTTAAACACATTCCCAACATATAATGCTGCACGCTATTGCGGGCTTTACACATGCGCATTCTCTCTGTTATCACGTACTTGCTTGTTCAGGTTACTTTATTTTAGATTTTCAAATAATTTTATGAAGTACTGCCTTGTCTTTTTCTATCACCTGTCCACATCATACTGTGCAGTAAGTGCTATTTTATCATCCAGGTGAAAATGTTGTTAAGATAGAATGCAACTATTTCAAGCTGTTATAAGCAACAGCCAATAATCCATCAGCAGCTGAAGTGAAGTGGACGAAGAAGATGACAACACAACTATCTTTCAAATGGTTCAGATAGTTATTTGATAACTACCTTCATTATTACGATATTTCTTTGCTTTATTCCCATACCCTATTTTTCACATGTATTATGACATGTGTCACTGCTTTTCAGGGGCCAATGTGGATGGAAATGAATATCTAAAAATGGAATGCTATTTTTTAAGTAATTATACTTCTTTACACTTAAATATAGCATTTTAAAATTGTTGCTAAATTAGACTAGCCTTTCTGATAAAAGATGGTTATATGCAATCTTGTAACATATTTAAGTCTATAAAAAGATTATAGTCCATATATCAGTTTAAATTCTGGATTATATAAAATCTACAGTCAACAATGTCCATAATGAAAACCCGTTTTACTCTTACCAAAAATATTGCGTTTTTGAGAAAGAAATTTCTACCAGCTATTAATATTAGGTGATTATTAGAAGAAAAAGAGACTTGATGGCCAATTATAAACTATTTAATTCATAAAGTTTGTGTTATATTTTATCATTTAGAGTGTTCATAACACGTTTCTATTTAGAGACATTGCATACTAAACACTTCTATCAGCCAGCCAAAATGGGCACTTTCAAAACACCAAGGTAGATTTCTTTATCTAACTTCAACCTCATTTTTAAATCTACTTGAGTCATCTGTTGGAACTGAAATAAAGTCATTTCAAAAGAATGTTTTCACAAGATCAATATCTTTGAAACTATGCTTTGGCTGTGACTGAGCATTTTTGTAGAATTAGGGCCTGCGATCTGGTGATAGGATTTCTGATCTCCTGACATTAACTTATACTGTTAAACATCACCATAATACTTTCTGCTGTTTTTGCTCATTAAATATTGCATTAATACTTTTGGCATGTGAAAATTTATGTCTTCATTGAATTATTTATAGAAATATGCATCCAATATTATTTTCCTGTGCAAATTCATACTATTGCCTACATTATAGTCTTTAGGAGTTATAGAATAAAATAATGATGAACATTAAATATTTTTGAGCATCAATTAAGATGTTCATAATCTGGATAGGAAGAAAAGGTGTGAGGCAATCGAGTCCCTGATATCATTGCCTGGACAGCAAAGTGATGAATCTGATCTGCCTCTTAACTAAACATTATTATTGTCAGTCTACTTTGTGAAAGAAGGGTTGTTTGTTGTTGTTGTTGTTGTTGCTGTTATTACTTTGACTCTCTTTGATAATGCTTGCTGCAGTGTCAATGGTATATATCCAGGCACCTGTATCTCCATACCATGAATATGCCTGCAATCCTCCACCTAATTAACTCTGTTCTTGGACCAAAACAACATTGTTACACGGTTGGTGATTCTCAGCCATTAAAGCAAATGCAGTCTCACTTTTCTCTGCTTCTTGGTTTCCCTCATTTGCTTGGTTATATGATTCCAAATCAAGATCTGTCTTCTCACTTATTCCCTCTGTGTCTCTGCATCATCCGAAACTTTGATTTCATTATAAACAAATATCCCATTCTCGGTTTTTTTGTTTTTTTGTTTTTTTTTTCAGACAAGCCCCTCTCTATCCTTGCTTAATTAAAATCTGGCTCTTTCCCATTAATGTTTTCCTGCAGACTTGTCAACAAGAAGCTGTGCTTTTTTTCCATACTTTACTTACTAAAAAGCCCAGAGGTAGAATTAATTCACAATTATTTCTACATCACTACTTCTCAGTTCACATAGAAAAAAACTTTGCCCCTTGGATTTTTTGCAATCCCATTCCACACTTTCTGTCATGCACTGTCCTTGATATCGTCTAATTTACAGGGTCAGTTCTCTATATTCACTGAGAAGATAGGTAAAAAGATTTCAATTTTCTTCCCTACAGCTAAGCATGTAATTACTCAGGACTATTTTAAAATCCACCTAGAATGCTAATTAAAATATAAAGGAAGAAGTTGCCATGTTTCATTGAATTTTGTTGCTTTTATTTATACTCTATAGCAATGATTTTACTCTATACCTTTTCAATACAAACTATACCGTCTTAAGCATACTAATATCCATTAGCCAAACATTTAATATAATTTATTATCTTTTAATGGTGTTCTTTTTTCACTCCTGAAAAGAACTATTCTTTGACTTTCTCAAGGCCTCTGTCCTTAAATTCTTTTATGTCAGTAAATAAGATCATCTCCTTGTGCCTACATAAAGTCTAAGTGCCGTGGACCCAATATTCAAATACAGGCATTAAGTTTTACTAGGCATTGCCAACACCCTGTGCTACTTGTATTTTTACTCTTCTAGCCCTAGTATACCACAATCCTAGATCTAGTCCACAATTCAATATTTCAATATCTCTTTGAACAATTGGGGTATCAACTCCAACTGGAGAAAATGCACATTAAAAATTGACACCATTAATAATATAAAGGCATTGAGTACAGTTGCAACTTGAAAATTTTTCTTTCATCCTTTGCTGTATTAGTTCAGCAATCTTGTCATTCCTTTTAATGTCTATTTCGAAGGTTCTTATTCAACTCAAATTTCATCCCCTCTCTCTCTCTAAGCACATCATTTTACTTTCAATTTGCCAAATGAAATAGATGTTATCAGGAAGGGACTTTTCAAATCTCTAAATATGAT
>NW_012149563.1:930647-931857 GCF_000956105.1 Propithecus coquereli | reverse complement strand
AGTTCCCTTTCCTTATAATGAAATATAAAGACATAATTCATGATTCATACCGATGCCTAAAATTTTAGGGGTATGATCATTTGTTTTCTGTATCTAAAATTGTTAAAGAGATATCTAGAACTTTGACATTCTACAGGAATTCTTCCTGAGACCTTTAATATTCAACAACTTGTTTATCACTATTAAAAGATAATTTTCTCAGTTCTGAAATGTAGAAAAAGATCATAATACCATCTTTATTTGAAATAAAAAATATTTCAGTTATGAATGTAATAACTAATCAATCCAAAACAAAGTGAAGCAAATTATAATTTTATTCACTTCTTGTTTCATTTGGCTTAAGAGAATGGAAATATGAATGATTTGTCATTGATGTTCAAGAATATTTTTGAATAACTCCAATCCAAAGAAGTCAAATTTATAGATTTTAATGTTATAAATATAATTGAGTGTACACTTATCATACTATTCAATATAAACCAGAATGTAAGCATTCATTGGAAGTGTGGCACCAAGTTTAACATTCAAGTAAATTCCACGAAGAATTGGTGATGGAGATCACATAGACAGCAGCTGTAAGTAATGTATACTCAGGAACTGGAAAATTTATAGGGTATTTCCATGTGAAGAAGAGGTTGTAGTGTTATCTACATGGGTAAAGTTGAGGAGTAGAGTCTACAATATGCATAGTTTATTTTGGAGACGACAGGCTGGGTATCTTCCTGTTAGAATGTCCTATCTGCATGAAGCGGAAAGTAAAGAGAGACATCGCGATGTCATATCATTCCCATGATGAAATCTGCGGCTTCTTTTCCTTTGGTGTCATAGTGTGGTCAGAATTTATTAGGAATACAAAAAAAACAAATGGATAAAGATGAATATTTCTTTGTTTGGGAGTCCCAGGTACTTTATGGGAAGTATGAGGAGTTGAAAGTGGATGTCCAGAATGTTAGTTGCTATATCAATCAATGACAACAGTTACCTAAAAACCTGGAAAGGATTTATGTTGTTTTTCCATCCCTTGTTGCTTAATGAGACTTTCTAGAATGATGAGAATATTTCCTTCTTTGTTACAGACCAGGTTTTCTCACCACCATTAAAAACTTCAAACTCGAGTATTGAACAATTTCATCAAAATATTTGATTGGTTGTAGATATTAGGTGCATTTAAATAGATTAAATACTCTCTATATTTTGAGAGTCTACCCAG
>NW_012149563.1:926737-930102 GCF_000956105.1 Propithecus coquereli | reverse complement strand
CTTGTTTTTCTTCTAATAAAATGTTTCTAAAAACTTTCATGGAAAATATAAGAACTCAGTTAAGAAGTCTGCAGTTAGTCTGATGGATTTTCCTTTTGTAGGTTACCTGCTTCTTTTGCCTTACAGCTCGGAGAGGTGGCAGTGGGGAAGAGGGGATGGGTATTTTCACACCTAATGGGTGTGGTGCGCACTGTCTGGGGGATGGATGTTGTTGAAGCTGTGACTCAGGTGGTGCAAAGACAATATATGTAACCTAAACATTTGTATCCCTGTAATATGCTGAAATAAAAAAACAAACAAAAAAGAAAATATAAGTACTCAACACTCTATATTTTGAGAAAATACTTCCATCTCCTAAGAAAAGAAATTATTGATTTATCAGCCTAAGGGAAATAATCGAGGGCATTTTATACTACCATGAAGTACAAAAATCTATTTGGATAGTTAGATATGGTTCTGAAATTCTTTATTTTTTTGTGCATGCTTTTTAAGTAAGTCTCCTGACAGTGACAGGTGTCTGACTAAAGAAATTTTATCTGCCAATATACACAAATATTATATGAAAATTCAACTTTACCCCTGAAGACCACAAAAATCTCAGGCTATGTCCTTCATTAAAATATTTAAATTTTAGTATCCATCCTTAGATATTCTTTGTAACACCACAGAGCCCTTCCTTAAAGAAATGTTCATAAATATCTATTTATGTTTAAATGTCAATAGATATTTATAAATATTAATACCATGTTTCAATGTCTTCTCTGAGAAGCATAGCATCTTCTTAGAAGGAAAGATTCAAAAGATGTGAAACCAGGTGCTTCATCGTCCTTTCAGCCATAGTTATTATCATATACTATATTTGTTTCCATAAATTGTTCTGGTGTTAATTCAAAGTTTTAAATTACATTTGTCTCTGCATAAGCTCAACATCTTATTTCATTTGTAAATGGGCCTTCAGAGAACTCATCATAATAAAGAGTCTCATAGTGTGGGTCCTAGAATATCCAGAGTATGGTATCAGCTATCATTTACTCATCACATGAATAGAGAAATAACTTTTAATATTTAGGAATTCATAGGTAAGTCCTAGTTATGCCACTGGTGATTATTAATAAAGAATACAAAAAAGGAGAATCAGTACCGTGTTTTGCCATTATTAATAATTAATGTAAATTAGATTTAGTTGATACATAATTATAGCATCATACACATACATACACATAACTAATATATTATATATTTATGTTGAATGTATATTAGTGGTTAAGCATTCCTTTAATGATATGTTTCATATCATCTATTATAATCTATTCATTCCAAATTCAATGTACACTCCCAATATAATGGTTTATCTATTTAAAAACTGACAGATCATTGTTTACTAGAAAAAAATTTATACTTCTCAAAAATGAAGGGGATGTTTTCTGTCTTGATCTACCTTTTGAACAGAGAAATCCAACTGGTTTTATGATGAGCTTCAAGGGACACAGTACAAGATAAAACAAGCCTAGTGCTGCCAAGATCTGCCAGTCAGCAGGCATGATTTCACTGTGGTCTCTTAAAAAAGAACAAAAATACATAATGCTTGGGGAACTAATACTATGCATTTCCCTCTGCTTATGCTCATAGTAATGTATTTCATGCGTTTTCATGACAGTGAACTTTCCTGTTCCTGAAATAAAATTCATGATGGCTTGCAAAATTTTTTTAATGATATCCACTTTGTGAGCTAACATAAGGAAGAAAACAGAACAAGAGTTATATGTGTTGAATCAATAACTCATTATAGTATAAGGGATTATTTCCTTTTTCTCCTGGAAGTATGTTTTTATTCATTCACTCTTAAATCCATTCATTTGACAAAGTTTTCTGTAAAATCCAGGCTTTCTATATAATGGAATAAAAATATAAGATATAAAGATGATTAAGACAGACTTGATTCCCGATGCAGTTCAAAACCTGGTTGGTAGGAATCAAAACATGTAAATGTGTAAATCAAGGCTGATCTATAGAACTTTCTGCAATGATGACGTTATTCAATATTAGTGTTTTCTATTGTAGTAGCCATTAGGCCTGTGTGGCTATTGACCACCTGAAATGTGGCTAGTATAACTGAAAAACTGATATGTAAAGTTAATTTAATTTTACTTAATTTAAAATAATCACCTGCAACTAGTGTCTATTATTGTGCAGTACAGATATGTGTGAATGAGTATACATTTTTAGTTCAAAAAAAACCTTCTAATTTTTTTAATATCTTCCTTCTTTGGGCCTAGCACATTTTTACAAGGTGGAGATATTTCTGAGAATAAGACAGAGAGACTACCTGCCTTAAGGGAGTTTATATCTAGGGAGGTGAAATGGAAAATAAATATGTACTCCATCTGGTGGCAATAATCACCCTGAACAAAAAGGCTAAAGCAAGGTAGACTAAAAACTGGCTGTGATGTATTCTGTACATGTGGAGGCAAGTAAGGCTTTTCTGATAAATTGGCCTTTGAATACAGACTTCAACAACGTGATAAGAGGGAGCCAGGTTGATGTCTGAAAAAAAAAAAATATTCAGAAAAGATAGAATAATAAGAGGTGCAAGACCCTGTTGCAGACACACTCTAAGGGAGGGTCTATGATACTCGATTTCTGATATTCATGCCTCATGTGTGATCGTATGTGTGGGTAAAACAATGACTTGCTTTATCAATAGAATAATGCATAAGTGATTGGATGTCACTTCTCTGATGATGTTGCAAAAAGTTGTAATATCCATCCTGCTCAAAGACACCCCTCCTTGATGAAACAAGTAGCCATTTTGGGAAGTTTCATGTGGCAAGAAACTGAGGGCAGTCTCCAGAAAACAACCAGCTGGGAAAAGTAGGGCAGCCTCTGGCAGGCAGCTATCAAGAACTAGCCCTCTGGCCAACACATGCAAGGAACTAATTTCTGCCAGCAACCACGAGAGTTTTGAAGAAATTACTTCTAAAACCAAGCCTCAAGTAAGACTGCCATTTCGACTGACATTTTTTTGAAACCTTGTGAAGCCCTGAAGAAGAGGACCCAGTTAGGTCAAGCCTGGACTCCTGACCCATAGAGACTGTGAGATATTAAATGAGTGCCGTTTTATACCACTAAGTCTGTGGTGATATTGTTATTCTGCAAAAGATAACTAATACAGTCCTTAAGGAGGGAGCATATTTTGAATATTCTAAAGCAAAATGGTAGTGAATGAGTTCAAAGAGAAAGGGGGGAAGTCATTTAGAGAATGGGAATTACTTTAAATTAGAAAAAAAATCTTGTTAGGAGTAAGGTACAGGCATTTGGAGTGTTTTATTCAGAAGCATATCATACTGTGCATTAGAAAGATTTGC
>NW_012149563.1:923334-925410 GCF_000956105.1 Propithecus coquereli | reverse complement strand
TATTTAGCACAATAACAGCTTTAGTTAACTCACACATGATTGTTGCAGAACAGTTTTTACTTATTTAATAATGGTTAAGTACATTGGAAACTAAATATAAAATTGTTTGTAGTAAAGACTTTTGAAGATTGGTAGCTCTTAAATAAGCTCAGATATTGAGAGAATCAGAGTAACATTTCTATCCATAGTATTCGAAAGATGAGTGTATTAATTTACCTAGAAACGTTATGATGGTAGACACCTAAATCACTTGACTGTGGATATAAACACACTGCTGATTATTCTGAAAACTTTATACAGTGAGAAGGAGAATATTAGTGTAATGTGTTGTATGAGGCTATGATGGGAGGAATGAATTAGGCAAGATCAGAAATGTCCATGTGCCCTTCATGTATTAAAAAACAACATCCTAAATTTCTTACAAAGCATATTTCAAAAAGCATTTTGAAAAGTATTATAAAGTTTCACAGAAATAATTAAAATAACATCCTTCTAAAAACAATTTTATAAAGGATAATGGGTTGTGTCCCTTTCTACATTTCAGAATCTCCTAAATATAACATTCTAGTGAAAATTACTTACATATTTTTTTCTCTAGCAACATGTGCAATAATTCCCAACCATTATTTGTACATAATGTTTTTCTTTAGATCAATTTCCTTTTTATTGTTAAATGCAATTGTCCATGATGCTAACAAAAATCAGGAATTATAGGTACTCAATCTAGAATACTAGCCCCATTGCTACTTCTCCTCTATCATGATCCTACAGGGAAAAACATATAGGCATAGCCACTTGGAATGCAACTACCACATGTTAAGCAGTAAACTAGGTCCTTTCATATGTAATCTCACTTGCAGCTTATAAAATAAAGTGAAAATGTGGATTGGAATAAAACAGTTGACAGAAAGTATGCTAATGAAGAAGTGATGATGATGAGTTTAATCGGTCTTTCTCTAAATGTGGTCTATGAAACTTTTGATGTAGAACCATCTGTGGTGGTTGTTAAAAATGCAGATTCAGAGCACCTTCTAAATTATTGTCTGGGCGTGAGGTTTGGACATCTGCATTTTAAACAAAAATACACTCTTGTTATGCACAATAACACTTCAGATGCACTGAACTGTGTTGTCTAGGAATATAGAATATTCGTAAATTGGATTTTATAGTTTCAAATATTACCTTCCTGGACTTCCTTGTTGCTTATTGTTTTATGATGAACTTGAAATATGGAGTCTCATAAATGGGAAATGATGGAACTAATGGGGGTTTAAGAAATGCACTAGCTTCTACCAAAATCTCATGAATCTGAAATACTTAAGAAAAACATCTTGGTCTGTTATGAAAATATCACATAATTGTATATAATATGCAAAAAATTATTATCTTCTTCTGTTAAAATGAAAGAATAAGAAACAAGGTGTGTTATTTTTGAGCAGCTGACTTCCTCAGAAGACAAGGTTGGTTCTGATTGTCTTTGTATTCAAATAAGATTTGTCTCAATCAAGATAAAAAGAAAATCCAAAAGTGTCCTATCCGGAAAAAGGTTATCGAGTGTTTTTTAGAAATTAAAATCTTTCTTCAAGTAAATTCTTTACACACACAAAAAAAGCGTTTCATAGAATGCAGATAAAAGCAAAAGCCATCTTCCCATTTTTTTAAAGCCTTCCCTAAACCACTTTGTGGAATCCTCAAGACCTTACAGAAAATAGTCTGAAAGCCGTCCTTTTAAACACATAAACAAACTAAACTCCTTCAGTACATACATACAGTTAATGACAACATGTTACATGGGAAAGGTGTATGACAGTACAATGCTGCTTATACTTTGAGAGAGCATAAAACTGCCTAGATACATGGCTTTTAAAGCACAGTACCAAAAAAGCACAGAAGCCAAAAAATCTGTATCTGGAGGCAATTCATGGCTTTTACTACCAATTTTTTCTCCGTGATCTAGAGGATGAATGATATCTAAGCATTCAACAAACTCAACTATCATATAACAACCATAGTTATTAGTAATTTTCTCAAAAATGTTTAATATGAAATTTATATTAACTTTGCTTCTCCAGAATA
>NW_012149563.1:922759-923284 GCF_000956105.1 Propithecus coquereli | reverse complement strand
AAGATGCCCTTGACCAAAGTGATAGTAGTGAAAATTCTGGAAAGTGGTAGAATCGTGGATATGCTTGGAAATTGTGGTGCAAAGAATTTGCTATCGTTAATGAATTAGGACACGGCTTATGAAAGAGCAATTTTAATAACCATAAGATTTTTGGCTTTCCAGATTTGTATATCAATTTTCAGTTAGCATACTATTTACAATTTTTTAATCATATAATTAGGAAAAAGTATATTTTCATTCTTTTAATTCAGTTGAATCAATTTTCCTGCCTACTGTCTGTCTGAGTAAGGTAAATGGCTCCTATAGATCTAAATGAACACAGATTGGGAAGGTATACTATTGATATAAAATCTATCACCAACCTGTGTGTTTATACTTTTTTGCTTTACATTGTTTCAATAGATTTAAGCCATAAATAAAAGGAATGTGAATGTATCATTATGGTTCATCATTGAGGAAGAAAACTTAGGTTTTATTTGCTTAATTTATTATAATTTTCCAGATAAATTATTTCTATATCCTGTT
>NW_012149563.1:907863-909663 GCF_000956105.1 Propithecus coquereli | reverse complement strand
GATTATAATGTATAGCCAGATTTAAGAACTTGAAGGAAAGAATAAACTTCAGAAACAAGAAGACTTCAGAATGAATGCCTTTTTTGTGACCTATAATAATTGAACTGAGATCAACTATTTGATATCTCCAAATCTCTACTTCTTTATTTCTTCACCGTGCAAACATTGCAACTGTCCCAAGAAATGTTATTTAGACTTTTTTGTTTTCTCATTTCTCTTTCCCTTTCTTTTTCTTTTCTCCCATCCCTCCCTCCACTCACCTCCCTTCCTATCCCTTTCCTTTCCCTTCCCATTTTCTCAAATTTCCTAGGTGACCTCATTTAGTTTTATGGTATTAAATACCAATTGTATGCTACTAACTCCCACATTCCAGCTCAGACCTATTCCACAAACTTCTTAATCTTCTATTTTTCCACCCTCCTGACATCTCCACGTTGATAACTAAAAATGTCTCAAACCTAACATGTACACAAATGAATACCTGGTTATCCCCTTTCCCCTTTTTCTCCTGCAATCTTCCATCTGTCCATTCCTCCAATTTCTTAAGTCCATAATCTTGTACTATTTCTTAAATCCACTCTATTTTGCATACTGTACATCTAATCCACTTGCAAATTATTTTTGGCACTACCTTCAAAATATACTATGAACCCAGATACTCATCTTTAGCTCATATGCTAATACCTGGATAATCTCTCGCATTATTTCAACAGCATCTCTAACTTCCACTAAGTCCCTTACCTTTATTAGGCATCCCCCCCACGTCTATTTATTCAGAAAAGGAGTGAGCTCTACCCATCTAAGTTATGTCACTTCTCTGTTCACAGCCCTGTAATGATGTCCAATCACACTCAAAGTGGAAGACAAAATCTTTATATTGACTCCCACCCCTGGTCTGACCTCCTATCTCTGACTCCCTAGCTTAGTCTCCTCAGCCTACTTACCTTAGCTTTCTTGCTTTTCTTTGATCATGCTTTGTATTGATTATTCCTTCAATCCAGGGTGCCCTCTAGATGTATATTTGGCTTTCTTCCCCAATGCTGACAGGGCACCCTTTCTAGACACTCTGACCACTTTACATAAAAGAACATCGCCTAAATCTCTGATACTTTCTATGTCCCTTAATCATTCTTAGTTCTTCGCTGTAACACTTATCATCAATAAGTATTATATTTGTTTATATACTTGTTTTCTGTCCATCTCCACAAAAATATAAGCTCTAACAGGGAAAGGGTTTGAATTGTTCCTTGCAGTATCCTTAAGCAAGTTCATTTTGCATTGCTGTAAGGAAACACCCGAGGTTGAGCAATATATAAAGACAAGAGGTTTATTTGGCTCATGGTTCTACAGAGTGTACAAGCATGTTGTCGGTACCTGCTTCTGGGGAGGGTTTCAGCGAGCTACTAATCAAGATGGAAGGTGAAGGAGAAGCCGGTGAGTCACATGGCAAGAGAAAGAGCAAGGGTGGGGGCGGCCGGGCCAGGCTCTTCAAACAACCAGCTTTCAAATGAACTAATAGAACCAGAACTCAATCATTACCTTGAGGATGACACCAAGCCATTTATGAGGGATCATTTCCCATGACCCAACACCTCCCACTCAGCCCCACCTCCAACAGCGGGGATCCAATTTCAACATGAAATTTGGAGAAGACAAATATCCAAACCATGTCAATCCTCAAGACCTAAAATACCACTTGTCATGTAGGGCACTCATTAAATATTTGTTGGATGAATAAATTAATTTCTTCAACTATAATGTAAAGAACTCTAAATTACAGTTTAAATTATACTCTTATTT
>NW_012149563.1:903017-904136 GCF_000956105.1 Propithecus coquereli | reverse complement strand
GTTTTATGTAATTATAGGATACATGTGATGTTTTGATATAGACATACAATGTGTATTAATCAAAACAGAGTAATTGGGTATCTATCACCTTAAGCTTTTATCATTTATTTGGGTTAGAAACATTCCAATTTCACTCTTTTAGGTACTTTAAAGTATACCCTAACATTGTTGACTGTAGTCATTTCATTGTGCTATCAAATATTGTTCATTCTATCTATCTACCTATCTATCTATCTATCTGTATTTTTGCACTCATTAACCATCCTCACTTTATCCCCTTCTATACACGCACTACCAATCACAGCCTCTGGTAAACATCACTCTACTCTCTAACTCCATGAGAACAATTGTTTTAATATTTAGCTCCCATATAGGAGTGAAAACATGTAAGATTTATATTTATGATCTTGGCTTATTTCACTGAACAACATGTTCTCCAGTTCCATCCATGTTGTTACAAATGGCAAGATTTCATCCTTTTTTGGCTGTATAACATTCCATTTGTATCTGTGCCAAAATTTCTTTATCCATTTGTCTGCTGATGGCCCGTAGGTTGAACCCACATGTTGGCTATTGTGAGCAGTGCTGTAATAAACATGGGAGTGGAGATATATTTGGCTTTCTTTTCTTTTGGATATATACTTAGCAGTGGGATTGCTGTGTCATGTGGTAGTTCTTTTAATTTTTTGAGGGAACTCCATCCATACTGTTTTCCATAGTGATCGCGCTAATCTAATTTCCCACTAACAACATATGAGGGGTCCCTTTTTGCCATATCTTCACCAGCATTAGTTATTACCTGTCTTTTAGATAAAATCCATTTGAACTGGGGTGAGAAGACATCTCATTGTAGTTTTGATTTGCATTTCTCTGCTGACTAATGATGTTGAGCATTTTTTCACATACCTGTTGGTCCTTCGTATGTCTTCTTTTAAGAAATGTCTATTGAGATCTTTTGCCCATTTTAAAAACAGATTATTTGATTTTTCCTATTGAGTTGTTAGAGTTCCTTGCATATTTTAGTTATTAATTGTTTGTCAGATGGGTAGTTTGCAAACGTTTTCTCTCATTCTGTGGATTGCCTCTTCACATCATTGATTGTTTCCTTTGCTCTGCAGA
>NW_012149563.1:901937-902967 GCF_000956105.1 Propithecus coquereli | reverse complement strand
AATTATTTATTTATTTATATGTTACTGTTAAAAGTACAATATAAATACATTTGAAGACAACCAAATCAGATGACTTAGATGAAACAGTGCCTGACACAGTAAACGTTCAATAAATGTTTGTTGAGTTACATTGAAAGCAAGTTTCCTCGATTTTTCCTTCTCTTTCCTTCTGCATTCTAAAACACTGTGCCTGTAGATCAAAGGAAGAACTTATTATAACCTCTTGTATTTATGGACTGTCACTTAATAGATTAGACAAATATTTGTTGTGTGAGCCCACACTATGCTAGGAATTTAGAATGCTGTATCAAATAAAACATTGCCATGTCTTTAAACTCTTTATATTCTGTTGGAAACAAAATTAAATTTCTTAATTATTACAACATAAAAGGATGACTTGCAAAAATTTGCACAATGCTATATTTACATGAAAAAAGGGATAACAGATTAGAATTCTTTGGTATAACTGGAGACACACTGTGGTTTTCTTCCTCTTCCTTGAATGGAGTGGCATTTTTGTTCAAGAGTAGATTTAAATTTTAAAGGAATGAACAAGTTAATGGATGAACATATTTAGGGAGAGGACCACTCTATGTAGAGGACCCAGTATATGTGAAAAAAAAAAAAAATAGAGCTTTTTTTGGCAGGTTCAGCCTAAGGGTATTTTATTTAGAAGAGTGTATAATAAAAATAAAACTGTCATAGTAACAATGGTTATTTGTTGTGTTCCTAAGTGCTTTGTTTCTTACCCATCCCTGTCAGATTACCAATTCTACTAATAATTGTTTGCTTAGAGTTATTTTCATAAGTGATGGCTACATTTTTATGGTAGTTTTTTTCTTAATTATTTCCACTGCTCTTAAGAATAAAGACCATGTGTTCTTTTAGGATAACCCTACAAAGAGGAATGAATGGTATATTCATATTGAAGGTAATTTCAAAATTTAGCACCAACAGTTGTTTTTCTTTTTTCTAAAATATTTTTATTTTTTAAAATTATTTATTATTATGAGTTGAGTGGCTGTTAACA
>NW_012149563.1:872599-889057 GCF_000956105.1 Propithecus coquereli | reverse complement strand
TCCTCTTGTTATTGATTTCTAGTTTTATTACATTGTGGTCAGAGAAAATATTTGGTATAATTTTAATTTTGAAAATTTTTCAAGACTTTTTTTGTGGCCTAACATGTGGTCTATCCTTAAGAATAACCCATGAGCTGGGGAGTACAATGTGTGTTCTGCAATTGTTGGATGAAATGCTCTGTAAATATCTATTAGGTCCATTTAGTCTAGAGTGCAGTTAAAGTCTGATGTTTCTTTGTTTATTTTCTGTCTGGATGTTCTGACCAATGCTGAAAGTGGGGTGTTGAGATCTCCACTGATTATTGGGTATTGGACTCTAGCTCTCTCTTTAGCTCTGATAATATTTGCGTTATATATCTGGGTGGTCCCATGTTGGATTCATATATATTTGGAATTGTTATATCCTCTTGCCTAATTGAACCCTTATATAACAACTTTGTTGTCTCTTTTTACAGTTTTTGTCTTGAAATCTATTCTGATAGAAGTATATCTACTCCTGCTCTTTTTTGCTTTCCATTTGCACAGAATATCTTTTTCCATACCTTTACTTTCAATCTATGTGTGTCTTTATAGTTGAAAAGGGTTTCTGTAGACAACATGTAGTTAGGTCTTGTGGGCTTTTTTTTGTTGTTGTTGTTGTTGTTAATACATGCAGCCATACTATGTCTTTTGATTGGAGAGTTTAGTCCATTTATATTCAATATTATTATTGATAAGTAAGGAATTACCACTAGCATGTTGTTATTTGATTTCTGGTTGCTTCATGGTCCTCTTTCTTTCTTCCTTCTTTCCTGTCTTCTTTTCTTAAAAGTGATTTTCTCTGGTAGTGTTTTTTTTTTTAATTTCTTGCTTTGTGTGTCTGTGTGGATCTTTCATAGGTTTTTTGAACTTGAGGTTACCATGAGGCTTATAGAAAATATTTTATAACCAATTATTTAAAACATATGGCAACTTACCTTTGCTTACAAACACAAAAACAAGCAAAGAGAAATCTGAATAAAATTCTACATTTTAACTTCATCCCCCCATGCTTTTTGATTTTTGTTGTTTCCATTTATATCTGTTTATACTGTCTATCTCTGAAAATGTTGTTGTAGTTATTATTTTTCATAGATTTGTCTTGTACTCTTCCTACTCAAGATATAAGTGGTTTATACACCACAATTACAGCAATAGAGTATTCTGAATTTGTGTACTTACTGTTACCAGTGATTTTTATACCTCTAGATGATTTCTTATTGCTCATTAACATTAATATGTTTTTTTTCTTTCAGATTAAAAAACTCCTTTTAGTGTTTCTTTAGGACAGGTCTGGTGTTGATGAAATCCCTCAGTTTTTGTTTGTCTGGGAAAGTTTTTATTTCTCCTTATGATATTTTTGCAGAATATAATATTCTAATCTTAAAGATTTTGTTTGTTTGTTTGTTTTTGTTTTTTCCTTCAGCACTTTGAATATGTCATACCACTCTCTCCTGGACTACTAGGTTACCACTGAGAAGTCTGCTGCCAAATATATTTCAGCTCATTTATATGTTATTTTCTTTTTCCTTTTCCCTGCTTCCCTTAGGACCTTTTCTTTATTTGTGACCTTTCAGAGATTGACTACTAAATGCCCTGAGATAGGCTTGTTGAGCTTAAATCTTCTCGGTGTTCTATGATCTTCTTGTAGCTGAATATTGACATCATTCTTTAGGTTTGGAAAGTTCTTTGTTATCATTTCTTTTAATACATTTTGTACCCCAATCTCTCTACATCCTCTTTAAGGCCAATAATTCTTGAATTGGCCATTTTGAGGCTATTGTCTATGTCTTGTAGGCATTCTTCATTTTTTTTCTTCTGACTGTGTCTTTTTAAAATAGCCTGTCTTCAAGCTCACTAATTCTTCCTTCTGCTTGATTAATTCTACTATTGAGAGACTGTTTCATTTTCATTTTGTCAGTTGAATTTTTCAGCTCCAGAATTTCTGCTCGGTTTTTTTTTTTTTTTTTTCCAATTTCTTAAATTTATTTGACAGGATTCTGAATTTCTTATCTGTGTTGACTTAAAGTTCATTGAGCTTCTTCAGAGAGCTATTTAAAATTCTTTATCTGAAAGTTCTCATATCTTCATCACTCCAGAATTGGTCACTGGTACTTATTTAGTTTGTTTGATGAGGGAACACCTTCTGGAATGTTCTTGATGCTTGTGGATATTTGTCAATGTCTGGGCATTGAAGAATTAAGTGTTTATTCTAATCTCCTTAGTCTGAGCTTATTTGAACACATACTTCCTAAGAAGGCTTTCCAAATATCCAAAGGGAATTGAGTGTTGTGATCTAAGTCTTTGGTCACTGTAGCTTTATTAGCACTGGCTGAACCCCAGCCCAGTAATGCTGTTACTCTTGCTAACTCCTGGTTGTACTGCTTTGGTCAACTTGAGTAAGACCAGCAGAATTCCCTGGATTACCAGTCAAAGTTTCTCATTCTCTTCCCTTACTCTCTATCCTAGGATGCTCACTTTGGATTATGAGTTATGAGTGCATTCTCTCATTGCCACGATGGCTAGGACTATGCCAGGTCACACCTGAAGCCTGCCCATTCTCACCCAAAGCCCATGGTGATTGTTGCCTAGCTAGCTCTGATATTTACTTAATGCCCAAGGGCTCCTTAGTCAGCAGGTAGTGAATCCTGCCAGGAAGGGGTCCTTCCCTTCAGGGCAGTGGGTTCCCTTCTGGCCCAGAGTGGATCTAGAAATGGTATCCAGGAACTAAGGCTGGGACTCAGGAACTTTGGGAGTCTGTTTGATGTTTTCTTTTACTGTGGCTGAGCTGGTACCCAAGTTTCAAAACAAAGTCCTCTGAACTCTTCCCTTTCTTTTTCCCAAGTGAAAGAATACTTTCCCTGAGCTGCACTGCCTGGAGCTGGGGGAAGTGGGACACAGGCACTGGCATGGCTGCTACTGCTGGTGTCTCACTGGGTCATGTGTAACCCATGAAAAGTCATGTCTTCTGAGCCAGCACAGCCAGACAAATTGCCAAAAGATTGAAGGCTTTGTGGCCTGACTCCCTTATGAATTCATTCCAGGCTCCAGGCCACTTTTTTTCAGACAGTGGTGGGGCGAGGCAGAATTTAGGTGGTTTTTGCTGGGGCAGAGGATTTCCCTCTGGCTGGGTCGTCTAAATTCTCCCTCTGTGGGCACCAGCAGAACTCTGCCATGTGCTGTGTTCCCCTGTGACAGAGCTGCCCTGAGTTCCAGTGCAAAGTCTCACAATCATTTTACTCTCCCTCCCCTGGGAACTAGTTTCTCTCTCCACTCTGCGCACTGGCATGGTGCTGCTGGGGCATAGGGGATGGGTAGTGTGGGTGATGCAAAATTGACTTTTACGCCCTCATCAGTACCTCTTTTGATATAATGTTAAAGCCAAGGGCCATGATCATACATCTGATTTTTACTACTTCTGAAGGTGCTTTCTTGTTTGGATAGTGGTTGAATTTGGTGTTTTTGCAGGGGGCTGATCACTAGAGGTTTCTATTTGGCCATCTTGCTCCACCCTCTCTTCTATTTGTGAACTTTTGTTAGCTAATTCTATTTAATAGACAGTTTACTGATTATTGTTACTACCTACAAAATTAAAAATTTTATTGTTTATTTAAGCACTGGCAACCTCTTTATAAACGAATTCACTCTAATTTTCCTTAACATATACAGAAAACACTGCTTCTTGTATCTTCTGTAAAACAATAATTTTAATTGTATATGACATTATTCTGTATTTTCTATTTGTCCACTCTGGTATCTAATACCTTTCTGTGGTTTTAGTGAAAAACCTCTCTAAGCAGAAGCTTTTTCATGGGTATATCCGGGTCAAATTTCTCCTGTTACATGTCAATTCCAACTGGATATTTGCACTTAGCTGTTGCACTTATACTTCAAACTCGGCAGGTCTAAAAAAAAATCAATTCAAAGGCAGATTTAGTTGTGGTTAACTGTGCAGATAGAAGACAACATGAAGTTTCTTTTATGTTGTTATAGTGACATTTAGTAAAATCGAGATCATAAGCCCACCCTCTTTATAAGATTATTTGAAGACTAAATGATTTTATGTGTGTAAAGCATTTAGAATGATGCTTCTACAGAGTAAGTACTCAATTACTTCAGGCAAAGTGGTAACTGAGTATTGTGATTAAGAATTTAGGTATTAGTCTGGCAGTCTAGGTTACTTTCTGTTTTTGACAGTAGCTTTGGGACAATGGGCAAAATATTTGAACTTATTTTACCTCCATTTTTCATCATTAACATGAAAATAATAAAGTTCATGTCCCACATTTTATTGTGATGATTAAAAGGCTTAGCATATATAAGACACTTACAGTATCTGATATATAATACACCCTTAGAATCTCTGATTATTATTTCAATACATGGTATGGTATGCCCTTTTGTTGATTTTCCTATCTTTAATCAATGACCCAGACATCTTTTACCTTTATTTATTCATATTTGACACCAAAAATTTACCTTTATTCTCTTTCATACTGATTAACCACATCAGTTTTCATGTTTAATATATTCCACCTTTTCTTGTTTTTCTTAATTATTTCATTGTACTCCTATTCTACCTAATGAAGTTTAGGTTATTATTACCTTTTTAATGGAAGCAGTTTCTTCAGCTCCTCAATTTGATTTCTCTGTAGCCATCCCTAGCTGTAACTATCAGATTATCCCCTGAAGAGCACAGCATATAGTTTGCCTCTTATCTGTACATAGCTTAAGAATAGTTCCCTAATGTCCAATTGACTCTCCTGTAAAGTCCAAATTTTGTAGCCTGAAATAAAAGGTTCTCCTTCATGCAGCTCCATTACCTACTCCTCTTGAAAGGTGATATTCTCTCAAAAAGTATTTTCCCATCTTTTTAGGGTGTTTTATTTAAATTTTTCTTAAGCCTTAGAGCAAACATCACCATTGTTGTGTACTGTTTAACTCTCAGCTCTAATATTAGCTTCCTCCAGGAATCTTTCCATTGTTTTCTGTATATAAGATATATTTCCCTTTCTTATACTTTGTTTACTTTATTTGTATAAAATTCATATGTAACAACTTACTATGTACATGTTCTATTTGCCTAAAGTACAGCATGTCCCAGAATGCTTCTTATATTGTGGATGCCCAATAAATCTTAATTAATGGAATAAATGCATTAAACAAATTTATTCAAATTTATTTTTTAAGAGCTTTCAGCTTAAGAGTAAGTAAAGTATCACAACTTTCAGCTCACATTTTCTTTAGGTTATCCATACCTAGAGGGAATGACATTGCAAATGCATTCAAATTAAAGTGACTAGAAGTATAAGAATCAACAGTAGATATACAGCTTGGCTAGCTTCCCTGATATAGCCTACTATTGTTACTCCAGGTTTTATTCACATATGATAACCAAAAATTATGAAAATATGACAGTTAAATGTGACAACTTGCTGTGGCTCACCACACTGTATTTTCTTCCAGCAACATGGAAATCATGGTGTTCCGGTATTATAAGCTTGTTACATGAAATTTCCAAGATGAGACACTACTTATGCTCACGATTCAAGGTATGCATAGGTGACAGCATGTTTAAACCTGTTATGCAAAAGATGTATAAGTAGCCAACGACTTAGCATAATCATGTTTTATTTGCCCAACTGGTTTCACCATCATGCCAACTTTAACTTGATTGAGGCTTTATACACATTTATTCATGTTATTGTTTTCCATTTTATTGAGGCCCTTATTTAAATGAACCTTGCCACCTCTCATTGGTTCCCTAACCTAAAAAAAGATTTCTTGTCACATTGTAACTCAATATACAGAGTTACTGAAATAAAATTTATAAATTAAGGAAATAAATGAAAATAAATACATTTCTTCAAATGCATAGACACGTGAGGTTTCTTGAAAATATTTATTTCTGAATGACTGGCAGCAGCATTAAATATGTAAGGGAATCTACTATTTCCCAGTTCAGTTTCTTTGCTCTCTGTGTGTATATTTGTAGAGGAATATTTGTTTCATTGAGTCATTATTTTAACAAATATTTGTTTAGCATCCTTTTCATCAAGAGGCAGCTAACTGATGCCAAAAGAGACATGCAAATTTATATTTATAATATAGTTGAAAAATAACTTTGGAGAAGGTTGCCTAGGACATAGGGTGGTCTCAAGAAGGAAGATTCATTTGCTGCACCTTGGATTTGGAAATGGGATTAAGGGAGGCTTTGAAAAAAAATACTAACTAGATAGGCAAAAGTTCTAATAGCCTTATCCGAGTAAGAATGGTAACAATTTAGGAGGATGGAAGATAAAGGTTTAGAAATCTCTTTAGCATTGTTTATTATCTTATATATTTATAGCAAATTTCTATGTTGGTAAGGGAAAGTGAAAAACAGGAAATCATATTAAGATAGTCAGACAAAGCACATCTCTTGGTGGTGTCAGCCTTTCTAAAGAACTTGAAGCTGCAAGAAGACTTTTTGACCATCCTTAAATCTCTCACTCCCCACGTCTCAATATCCCATGACCTCACAGACACAATTGCCATGGTTTCTGCTATTTTCAGTATCCTTCTACATTTATTGCTTCAACCCTACTCTATAGAGTATGATTATGAAAGATTAAATTGTTTCTTTTTTTTCCTCACAGAGAACTGTGTTTCCCCAAAATCTTTGTGAGATGAATGGTTACAATGACAATGAAGTAGCACATATATTACCACATCCACCCCCATCCAGATATTACTCCTTTCTTTAAAAAATATAAAAGGGTATATAGAAAATTAAATATAATGTATCAGAGCAAATATGAGCTGGAAAAATGCATATTTTGGAAAGAGCATCCTATAATTCCAGGATTATAGGAAGCTAATACACAATAATGCCTTAGTTGTCCAACATGTGAAAGATTAACCTGGAAGAAACTCAAGTAAGGATTGGAGAAAATTAAGCTTAGGAGAACTGGGGGAAAGGATTTCACAAAAATACTCCAATTGGTCAGGTTTCCAACAAAGAGATAAAAAATGCAGGCTAAGAAAACCCAATTTCCACCTGTTCAAATCTTTTACAAACAAGACATTAAGGAATGAGATATAAAAAAAAAAATAGGCAAATTGGCAGAATGAGGTTGATTAAACTCAGCTAAGAAAAGGAAAACTATATAGGAGAGAGTTAAAGAGAATTACCTCTTTTCAAGATGGTGTTACGTGAAATACAACTAATTAGGGAACAATATATAATATAACGGTATGAGTTTTAGAGTAATGTAAGTGCTGGCCCTTTATTTTATATTTTTGTAAACTTAGGCAAATTATTTAACAAAGTATAACCTCTAGATTCTTCCTCAGTGTAGCATAGGTAATCATATTGGGCTATTGGGAATGCTAAAACAGATAATGAATGTGACTTTAACATAATGAGGAGTCCAGCTCCTTGTTAAAAACCTATGTGTGACTTTTCAGGCCTGACCTTAGGCTATAACAAAGGCTTTACCTGACAAGCCTCACAGGAAAAAGCTGCCCTCCTGACACCAGACTTGGTGTGTAGCCAGGGCATTATAGTATTTAAGGGGAGCTGCAGTCAAGGACTCAGCCTCCTATTTGGTCGTGGTCATACTGTTGTACGTATTTACATTTCTGGCTTCTTGCCCCAGGACCTTCATACCTGGATGTGAGGCCTTGGGCCTAGGTTCTCTTCAGGCACCTATACAGTGGCCTTCTTTTTGGGGCAGGGAAGGGAAACCTTGAAGACATTTTTCCTCACTCTGACTCAGTACCCGCTCATAGCCCTTCCCTCTCACCATCTCCCGCAACCCCTGGGTCCAGAGTCTTTCATTCCCAGCTTCCTAAACAGCTAGATGACCCTCAGGTCTGGGCTGATCCACCCAGCCTTCCAACTGTTTACTATTCCATGAAGGAAATGAAACAGAGGGATAGTCACCCTTCGCTAAGGGTTTAGCTTCTTGCTCATACCAATTTGATAAGTGATTGTTAAAGGCATAACTCTTTCATTTTTGCCTTGCTGCTTTAATCAGCAACCCCTGGCAACACATGACATACCAGCTCTCTCTTCCTCAAGCTTACCTGAGCTCCTGAAACATATTGTCTGATATGTAGTAAACATTCCTCAGTGGTTATACTAAAAACCACAAAAAATACAGAGGGCAAGACCCACATTAATAAATTAGAAATATAGGAAATATTGGCATCTATTACCTGGATATTATATCTATTGTAGAAATATGTTGGAAACTTATTGTCTACCTCAGAATAGAAACTTAGTAGGAGATTCAGTAAAGAACATGGATTTGAAATTCTTTCAATGGGGTTGAGAACTCCCTCATAATTACTATTAGGGCACCTTTGTAATCTTTATTGTCTATTGTTCTATTTTCACTGATGTAATTGCCAAGGCCTGTTCCAGGTCATCTGGCATTGGATCAGAAGTCAGTGTATGTTTCTTTGAATCAATGAAATGCTAAAGTGGATATCGAATATTACATTGCTATTTGAAATAAAATTCAGCTATTTCAAAGGTTTATTAGGATTTTGTGTGTTTCTCCTCAGAACACATGCTTCTATCCAGAGTTAGATATCCATGATTGAAATGTTTTTTAATTCAATCAGTATTTTCTTCAAAAAAGTTATTCCGAAATAGTGTTCTTCCTTAGTCTGAGAACCATTTATGTATACAAACACAAAAGATAGTTAAAAACTAAATAATGTGTGAATATATAACATATATTTCATATAAACATAGACACATGCTTATGCATCTATATACATCTATGTATGTATTAAAATTTGTAAAGATATCCACACTCACATACTCATTTATGATATTTGTATAACAAGGCATATATTATATTTTTGGCAATACAAACTAGTTCAAATTTTAAAACATTCCTTTTCTGATTTCATATTTAGCAACATGTTCTTCCATGTTGGTGCAGTAACCCAATTACACTGTTGATTTGCAAGTTACAAATGTAATTAAATCACACATACCATGTTGAGCACACAATGCAGTTAAGAAGTACGGGTTCAAGTCTAGAAGAGGAAGCTATTCTTCAGGAATTTCAATTTAAATCTTCACAGAAATGAAAGCAATCAGAGGAAAAAAAAAGCTTTTACCACATTACAAATGTAAACACAAGTATACAAGTACATACACTTTGCAAAGGAATATTTTTCATTAAACTAGTGAATATTAAACATTATTCATATACTAGAAGCATCACACTATATTTATTTTAAATGAAAAAATACTATATACGGTGCTGTATCATCTAATGTTAATAAATTTGTTTAGAAAAAATTCCCCATTTTTGCCACTTATAAAAACTATTACCATAAGAAACATGTCTAATTATGTAAATTAATTGAGCAAAGTGACCTACTCTCTGAAACACAGTAAAGATGATTATTTACAACCACAGGCATTCCAATCAATGAAATCTTTTATATACAGAAGAAAAAAAGATAAAATTTTCATATTACTTTGTACTCCACAAAATATGATTATATGATAGTGTTCATGAAACCTCAACTGCTGTTACAGACAGACAAATTTTTTCTCATTTCAAGGTGAGTAATCAACATGAAAGGGAAAAAAATAGTGAACCCAACACTGAAAGTTCAAATACTAAAAACAAGTATTCAATAATCAGCAAAATTTCAATAAGACTAATGTTTTTCTTACATTATTATAGCTATTAATATCATTTCAATACTCCCAATAAAAATTAAAAGTATGACATAATACTATTTTCCACAAAAATCTATATCAAAAGTATAGATTTATACTCAATTATGGACATAATACTTTTTAGGATCTTCATGAAAGACTAAAGTTTTTGAAACAAAAGTAGCTGCCCCTTTCTAATAATCAATCTACCTTATTTCAAAGAAGGGACATAGACTAGAATTATAATTGTTATAAAAAATTATTCTCCAGGGAAGTTTATATCATGACACTAGAGCTATTCATTCTTTAAAGGAACTTCCAAATATCATATAGTATTTTAGCTGTTTAAATGATGCTGTTTTGGAAAAATAAAGGATAAACAGTATAGTAGAAGAAAGACTATTTTCAGTATTTTTTTAATCAAACTAAAATTGCCATCGCATATAGGCCAGGCAGACATTTCATAAATTCAAAAAATTAAAAATTATCTTCTAACATAAATGTAATAAGGATAAACTTCTCCAGATGCCTCAAATGTACACACACAGGTACTATTTGTATATATACACACACATACATATATTCTCTATAGATACATTACACATATATATGCAATAGTTCCTTTTTTTATTTTTAGCAAAAGGTTGCTTTTCCTTTTGATGACATAAAATAATATAACTTATAAGTAATATACTTAGCTCTGGTTATATTTCACCATTTGTATATTACAAAAAAAAAAATCTAAATCTACTTGAATAAGAAACTAAAGCATAGTATATGGCCAAGCAATCAATTAATAAATGTTTACTAAATGCCTTTTGTTTTTCAAATTTTTATATTTGTTACTGTAAAAGATGATGAAAATAAAATGTGGCTTATCTTCCTAGAAATTTCAAACAATTTGAAAAAAAAACTAAGAAATTTTAATAATTCATCAAATGTAAATATTATACAAGTATACATTAATATGTAGGCAAAAAATATGAGAGCTTAGACAGAAATTACATTGTATTTAAGAGGTTGAGGGAGTCCCACTGCAAGTCCGTAATTCACAAATGCTATTATTGACTATAGGAATGATAAATTATAAATGATAGGAGGAAGATGGAAGTGGAGGAAAATGGGAAGGAAGAAAGAGAATATTTTAGCTGTATCTTACAGAATGAATCAATTTACAACAGAAATAAATTATAAAAATGATATTTTGAAAGTTTTAACTAAAATACTCAAGGATATAGAAGTCAGTACAATATGCTTCTGAAATATGTGGAGACCAATTTCTCTGAACAAGTGAGCAGAAAGAAGTAAAATAATCAAGTTTGGATGTATAAAATGGAGGCCAGAATCTTATTTATATTAATTATTTTACACCAATAGAGAAGCTAGAAAATCGAAATGGGCTCTCTCTATTGGTGTACATTTCAATTTTATTATAAGGAAATTAAATAAACTTTAAGAGATAATTATCCTGTTTTAATAAAAAGATTATTTCCACGTAGACTGCAGTGATAGTCTTGGCCAGGACTGAAAAATGATACATTATCATATAATTAAAAATAAAATTCAACTGAAGTCAGAAAACTTGGCTATGGTTTTCACTTGTTCCCTCATTTAATAACTCTTTACATACAAAATCTGCTACTTAAAAGTTGTTTATTTTAGTTAACATCTTTGTGTTTCAGGGCCTCCATCTGCAAGAGGTTTTATAATGCTTCACACTTCTTAAAGTTGCTTTGTGGATTAAATTAGATAATTCATATAATGAATTTGGAATTTAGATCATGACACATATCTGGCATATAGAAAGTAATTAATAAATGTTAAGTTAAAATTATTGTTATTCACATCATCTCCACTGCCAATTTCCTTAATTTGTTATTGGATTTTTAATCTTAGCTTTGAACTGTTTTTCCACTCACTTGCCTCTTTTCAGAGGATTCCTTCCTCCACAATCTTTAAGTAATCCTCAAAGTAAAACAAACTTACCCTTGTTGACAAAGTTGTGGAGAAATCAGTAGCTGTGAAAATTTATAAAAATTTTACAGAAAAAAAAAATTCAGCAGCAGTATAGATCATATGACAAAAGAGAGTTTATATATCCATGACTCATAAATATTACTTATGATGTAGTACTATTGGAAGCAATTGCAATGTCCACATAGAGGAATGGTTAATTAAATTATAAATTATGGTATATCTTCCTAATGACAAAGCATATGCCTATTAGGGATGGTAATCAGAAAAAATATTGAGAAAAATTAAAAGAGTATGTTAAGTTAAAAAGGCATTGCAATATAATATGAATGTGCATTATGAGGATAACTTTGCAAAGAATGTATATACATAAAAATGTTGAATGGGATGCACATAAAATAAGATATTAGCTGTCAGACTTGTGTAACTAATGATTTTTTTCCATTTTAAAATTCTTTAATGTCCAAAAGTTTTTTAAATAGAAAATTATAACTTCATTTCAACTTTGGTTTCTTAAAGACTCAAAACTTACTCTATATTACCGTAAAAGAAAAATATCAAATTCCTTACCAAGATTGGCAAAGTATTTCGCCAACTTTCCAGAATCTAATTTCTAGGCCCATAACCTATCATTCTATTTCATGTATGTAATATTTCTGTTATGTGAAATTTCTCATTATTTCCCAGGATGTGCATAGAAAGTTCTGTGAATGAAGGCAATGAGTAATTGATTAACGTAAGTATGATAATAATGTGACTCTTACTTTGGGATTCCAAACATGACATTACTTAACATCTCTGCCTCATTTTCCTCAGCTGTAAAATAAGGATGATAAAACTATGTTTAACCTGGCTTTGTTGTTAGGATTGAAAGAATTAAAAATAAAAAGCACTTAGAACTATGACACTTAATAAGTACCATATAGATTTAAGTTTTTTCATAATAAATAGCTAAACTCATTGAGTACCTACTTTATTAAAAGTTTTCTCTTTTTTTAAGCAATGCTAGCATGCTTTTATTTAACCCTCTCAAGGATTCTGTGATATAGGTGCTTATAGGTGACATATTATCAATCAGTATAATAATAATACTGATTGATATATGAGGCAGTCAAGGTTCAGATAAGTTGAATAATTTACCTATTGTAAAAGAGAAAGTATGCAAGACAAGTGATTTTGACTTAATATTAAACATGTATATCTTTATTTTTGTTATTATCAAATTAGGGATCAAGGTAAGAACATAGCCAAGTTTTCTGACTTCCAGTCCAATTTCTTTTCCACTATATCATGCTGTATTATTTAATGGTCCTGAGAAAAACATCACTACTCTACATTTGAAAATGATGTTTACATTAAAACAGATTTATAATCTGTTAATTTATTAAATTTTCCATTAATAAAATTATAAGTAATTCATCCTTTCAGATGATTTTTTAAGTCAGTAGAAGCTTTAAGTTCCCTTGGGTAATACATGTATTTTTTTGTTCCACGAAAGAAAGATAATTTCTGCAAAGGTATATGAAAAGATGTGTGTCACTTTGCCATCTCAACTGTTTTTAAGTGTGCAGTTAAGCGGTATTAAGCACATTTACATTGTTGAGCAACCATCAGGACCATCCATCTTCAGAAGTCTTTTCACCTTGCAAAACTAAAAGTCCATACCCATTAAACAATAACCTCCCCATTCCTACCTCTAACCACCATTATACTTTCTATCTCTATTACATTCTAGATACCTTTTATAAGTAAAATCATGCAGTTTTTTTATGAGTCTTACTTATTTTGCTTGACATTATGTCCTCAAGGATCATCTATATTGTAGTATTTCCAGAATATCCTTTCTTTTTAAAGCTTAATGATACTTCATTGTTCATACGTACCACATTTTGTTTATCCATTTATCTGCTGATGGATTCTTGAGTTGCTTCCACCTTTTGACTATTGTGGATAATGCTGCTATGAATATGAATGTATGCATATCTCTTTGAGACCTTGCTTTCAATGCTTTGATGTATATACTCAGAAGTGGAATTATTAGACCATATGGTAATTTTATTTTTAATTTATTGAAGAATTGCCATACTGTTTTCCACAGTGGCTGTACCTTTTACATTTCCATCAACAGTTTACAAGTATTTTGATTTCTTCACATCCTTGCTGACACTTGTTTTCTGATTTGTTGAAATAATCATGCTAATGGGTATTATGTGGTATCTTATTGTGGTTTCAATTTACATTTCCCTAATGATTAGCGATGTTGAGCATGTTTTCATGTGCTTATTGGTCATTTGTATTAAATATATCGCTCAGAGAAACATCCATTCGAGTCCTTGCTCAATTTATAAATTCAAGCTGTTTTGTTGTTTTTGTGTTTTAGAACTTCTCTATATGTGTTCTGGAAATTAATCCCTCATTAGATGTATAATTTTGAAGTCTTTTCCCCTTTTGTGGGTTGCCTCTTATTCTATTGATAGTGTTGTTTGATGTACCAAAGGTTTTATTTTTATGAAATCCAATTTGTCTATATTTTTCTTTTGTTGTCTGAGCCTTTGGTGTCATATCCAATGCTTTTTCTATCCTTTCACTTTCAACCTAGTTATGTCTTTGTCTCTAAAGGGAGTGTCTAGTAGACAGCACATAGTTTGATCGTGTTTTTTTAAAATCAATTGTGCCCAGTTTTATTTCTTATACATGTAATATAAACTCATCCAAACTCTGTTGTCCTTAATATTAGCTATTCTATATATGCAACAATGATCAGATTTTCAGGTGCAATGATTTATTTAGGACTCAGATAATCTCTTCATAAATGGCAATTTACTTCTTTAGTCTCCTGAGAATATTCAAAGAAGCCCCTATACTGAACCAGCACAATGATTGGACTAGAAGTTTTCAGCAATCTCCTTCACTTCTGAAATTCTCTTAATTAACAAATTGACTGGGGGGGTGGGATATTTACAAAATCTCATGTTCTAAAAGAACATATAGTTGGTGTAGAAATTGAAAGAAAAAATCTAAACAAAAATAACCACCAAGCTAGTTCCCCATAAAACATTATTCTGAAAGGAATCATTCAAAGCCACCATCATTGATTCAGCTAACAAAACAAGTGCAAACAAACTAGCAAATAAAATGAAAATGTTAATTTTTCCAGTAATAGATTTAACATTCAAAACAGATCCAGTTGAATTTTCAACTTGATCTATTCCTGTTGATAAGCTACATGGAAAGTCAAACCCTCATGATACAGTTTTATGAAGATATAATTTCAAAGAAACATTAATAATGGAAGTCAAAGGTATAATATCAGGCTCTGAAAACCTAATGTACACATCTTTACCATTTCATTATACTTGGCAGAACAAACAGATGATGGCATCAGTCTGGCAAGGCATCGTTTCCCCTACATGGTGTTTAGATGAATAAACCCTTCTGAGTAATTTAATATTTCTGAATAGACTCTGCCCTTGAACATTACATTAACTTACAATTTTATTTTCACTATATTCTTGATTTAATTGATAGATTTGTATTATTAAAGGACAGTCCTTACTATACTTTGTACTCAAAAATATGAACTTAAATTCTGCAACCCACTTGAGTATTTTTAGATTCTGATAGGATGTGGTGATTTTTATCACTTATCTTGTCTGCACTTTTATGATATATTTCTAAAACAATCTGCACCCTGGGATTCTGTCATAAGTTACACATGTCATTTCCTTCACTTACATGAGAAGACAGCAGCAGTATTGATCATTACTCAGTTTAAATAAGTGTTTGAAATGTAACCCTTCCCCTGTGTGACAATATGTAATGTGTGTTCTGCAAAGGTGGGGCAGAAAGAGCAATTGTTCAACCTATGGGAGGATAATTACTGGAATACAGGAAGAGTCAATTATAAGATCACAGGGACACCCACATCTTGGCTGCCGAGGGTGCCTGAAGCTTTGAGAATATCTCTGTTTTATACAGTAGAGTAGAATACATTATTCAGGTCACTCAGTCTAATATGATGGACCAAATTGAGCACTTTCAATTTCAGACTTATTTACATTGACAAGACATTTTAAAATAGGGGATTACTATTGTTTGAAGCCAGGAAAATTGGTCCCCATTTTAAAACCAGATAGCTTATCCTGGCTGTTACAGACCTCCTTCCCAAGTTGGTATTATTTAAGCAGTTTAACATTAATAGACTTATTTGAGCAAAGGACATACTTGAGGTTGATGCATTCTCAGAAGAAGTCATTTCAATATCACATGATCATGCCTACTTTGAGCTTTTCTTTTTAATGGCTTAGAAAAGAAAGGTCCACAAAATCTATTACTAATCAAAGCTATCAAGAAGTTATAGATTAACGCATCCATACATAGCTAGTTGGAGAAAAGATAGATGGAAGCACAGACTAGATGGCTGATTAAAAGGTAGATAGATGCTATATGTTCAGACATACATACGTACAGAGCCCATGAGATTTGTTTCCTTTATCTGATTGGTTAGATACTATAACTTTCATGACCCTATTTTAGACAATATTTGAGACTGCTCCTTTATTCTTGAAATAATTCAGACTTATAAAGTGATAAGTTTGATAAGTGGTTGCTGTTAAAATTTTTTATTGACAGTTGTAGCCCTAAGAACTGACTAGCCATTTTGGTTTCTACATAAAGAGCATAGCTGCCAAAATCAGTACAAAAATAATGAAAAGTTATAGATAAAAAGATATCATGTAATTTTATTGATATAAATTTAAGAGCTAATCATATTTAATCATGTCTTAGAAAAT
>NW_012149563.1:838911-871304 GCF_000956105.1 Propithecus coquereli | reverse complement strand
AAATTAATTAATATTATCACTAAAATGCATATACCTCTTACACTATCCCCAGAAGATTTGGATATTTTCTGTGAAGGGGAAATACATTGAAATCCTAAATTGAAAAAACAACTATGTTGTTTCCATATATGTGGCTGGATATGTTTGCACATGTATATGCACATGTGCAACAAATATATGTATGTTTTGGCATATATATATTTACATGACTGAGAATATTTTAATACTGGCAGCAAAAATAAATCAGTAGCTACACTACTAGGTGGGGAAATAAACTTCCAGTTTTACTTTTCCCTTTCTCTTCTCTCTTCTTATCATTAGTTCCACAAATGTGTACTGATTGCCTAAATATGAGTTGGGTCTCTGATGACACAATTACACAGAGCTTAGTAACGTATAGTCCTTGCTCTCTAAGAGGGTACAATCTAATATGTACTCAGACAGATGCAGTAAATTTAGCACATGAACTGATAAAAATAGCCAATGTGAGATGTGATAAATAATGTACAAATTCTACCAGAGCAGTAAGGGTAGGAAAGGGCTTCCAGGAGGCCGGAGAGCTGAGGAATGAAGAAATCTCAGTTTCTTGTTTGCCATTCTTTAATTTTAGTACCTGAGTTGCTAAAAAAGACAAATCTCAACCATTTTTTGAAATATAAATCTGATTTCCACAGAAACATATTTTTATTTGGTAATAAAGATCTATATAATACTAATAGGGTAGATGCCATACCTCCCAAATTGAACTTTTGTCAAATATATGGGCTCTCCTAATATTAAAACAAAAACATAACAAAAGAAACCCTGCGAAAACAAGAATCTAAGACTATAAATGTGCTTTCATTCTGGCTTTAGATTTGCTATTTAATAATTGAAATCGGTAGGGGCAAATGGGATAAAGTTGAACACATGTATATTGAGGAAGATAAGATGCAGTTAGGGGGAAGAACAATCTTTCTCAGACAGCATCTTACTGCAGTGTCTGATTTCAGAAGGTGAATAGAGGTGAGTGCCTTAAGGCCATTGCCAGGTTCCTAAGGCAGATCTGAGCCAGTTGACTAGACTCACATATATATTGTTACCAAAAAAAAGTGAAAGGAAAATATAAAAAAAGTGAGAAAACTATTGTTGAGCATTCCTTTTATATAACCACATATTTCTCCCAATTTGTAGTAGGTCCTGGCTCTTAAAGATTCTAAACTGTGCTTTTTGCCTCTGCATCACTTTCCAATGAAATCATCTAATTTAATTTCCTCTCAGGGTATTCCAACAAGGCTGGGGTCTCTTATGAAAGACATAAAGTAGAAATATTTGTTATGTGACTTGTTCTCTTTTCCTGTTAAACCTGCTCTAATGGGCTAACTGAAACTAATGCCTGTACAAGCATCCCCTGGGCACAATCGCACCTTTTCTTTCTTCAAGCCCACTAGTTTCTTGTTAGATTCATGCATTTCTTTTTCTGGGTTCTCTTTTCATTTTCCTATAACATACTCATTTTTATAGTACTTTTTTTTTTTTTTTTGTCTCATCTCTGTTTTTTTGTAGGTTCATTTTGCTTTGCCTTTCATGGCTTTTGTTTCCTCCATTCAAAAAAATAACTTCTTATTTTAACTCATGTCTTTATTCAATCTTGCTTCTCTTTTTCCTTTTAACATATTTTTCTCTTCTTTTTCTTTTTCTATAACTCTTCTTCTATTCTGTTTCCTTATCCTCTTTTCTCATTACGTAATTTATTCTTTTTTATCTCCTATACTTTCCCTTTTAAAAATTTGTTCTAATGTTCTCCATCCTTGACACTTTCATTACTCTTTTTATCTTTGTTATTATTAATACATTGCTTTACCTATACTGTGCTTTTATCTTTTTGTTTAGTCTTGTCCATTGCTTATTGCTATCAACAAAGAAGAAGATGAACTTAGCTATAAATACTTTGTTGTCTCATATTTATTTACTTACACCACCCTATCATCCTAGCCATTGTTACCCTGCATTTTAAACAGAATAATCATGAGCTGGTGAGGTTTTTTGGACTCAGGTAAGGTTAGTGATAGTTTGATCCAGCTATGATAAATAATAAATGTAATAGATTGCCTTCATTATAAAAAATTAAGTTATTCTACAAAAATGGCTATATGATTAAATCAAACATTGTGACACTCACGTATGGATCAGAACATGCTATTTACAGTATAGGTATGAAGCAAATTTGGATTGAATCTATTAAAATGTATGCTATTACCTGTTGTAATTAGGACTTTCTAAGAAGGTCTAGAACATGATAACTACTGTTATTTTAAATGATTGCTTGATCATATTAAGACTTCATTACAGGGCTAAAGTTCATATATTTTCAAAGTAGAAGTTTATAAAAATTACACAATATTTAAAAAGTTTAAATGGAAATATATAATGTAAAGCATTGTACCTTGTAAAATGTAATGCATAAAGTAAATGTTTATTAATATGAGAAGGAAAAAAGAAACATTTGAGAATGTCTGCTTAATATCCAATCAGGCATTAAAACCAGAATTAAAGACCTATCATCGTTCTGTGTGTTTTTACAATGGAATGATTAAAAGGATTATTATAAGGTTGTATATGCTTTGGAAATATATGTATTCAGTTTATTTGCATTATGTTAATAATATCCATCTGGTAAAGAGAATGTCATAAAAATCAAATAACTTAAGGGCCTTTAGCCAGATTGGTGAAAAATTCTACATTATTATTCCTCATGGGTACTAGAAAACATTATGCAAATATGACACAAGTTATAAAAGCAGTTATTTTTCAAACAACCAAAGTTTGTTTTATATTTTTATGAGAAATGATACTATCACACTGTGATGACAAAAAGTTTCTTGTAATGTTATTCTTTTTTGAAACTCAATCTTTAAATTATTGTTAAATTTTGATGGCTTTTAAACAGTGTGTGAACTGCTCAAAATAATGTAAATACATTTTACTCACTTTCACATTGTTTTATTGAATATAATTTACATCATTTTCCAAGATAATAAAATTTGTTATCATTTATCCATAGGGAAAATTCTCACTAGGCCCTGAATAGTGCTCTGAGTTCCACAGAGCAAAAGAAATATTAGGCTATGTAATATCTTCATAGTCATTGAGTCTTGGTCTTTACCTTAGATATACAAGAAATATCAACTATCCTGATTTTTCACAAATTAGACACTGAAACTTCATCTAGTTGGTTTTGGGAGAATTTTTGAGTCAATCATTACTCAAAGCAGTGCAAAAGCCTGGAAACTACATGTTGCCAAGACATTAGACATTTTGCCAAACTAACCATTATTTTAGTCTGAAAAGTTTTCAGCCTCCTGATTCTGTTTCTTCCCTATCATTCTTGGGACATTGAAATCCCACTTCATGGGACTGACTTTTTAGTTACACCATACAATACCAGCAGCCGTGTCTTCTCAGTATTATAAGAGGTTTAGTTTGTAACTTTGGCAAAAAACTCTTCAGAGGGAAGGAAGACAGGGCCTGTAATCCCATCTGATGGGGAATATGGAGAAAAATAACAAAGTAATAGCTAACATTTGATCCCCTCTCATATTCTTTCATTGAAAACAGATCATAGCATGCTGCACTGAATATTAACACAATATTGGCAAAGAGGCTATATCTCCACTCTGATCACTCCCAAGGCATCTTTCTCAGTTAGAACTTCTGCTGTCATATTTGTGAGACAGATATCTGGCATCAGAAAGAGAGATGAAATAGAGTGTGCTGGACTTTATTTGATTTTTGTTTTTCATAATTTTATGAAATAAAATATTTTGATGATTTTTTTCTGTCTGGAAAAACTTAAATTGTACTTTACATTTATCTTTATAACAGTTGTATACATATTATCAAAGAAAACTGCTTACAAATATTTACAAAGATTGGATATTATTTTTCAGTTTGAGGCTCCAGGATACTAGCAAGCCTTGGTGTCTGCACACTAAGTGGCTACACTTAATCTTGATGTTAATACATTATTAATCATTTCCAGGAAAAAAAAGTGACCTTATGTAGATTCAATCATTAGTCAGACTGTTGGATCAAAATCTAATAACCTAGAAAATCAACTAATAGTTTATGTCGATCTATCTGTATTCATCAAAATTCTTCACTTTTCAATGACAGCATGTTATTTGTTAGGTAAATATATATGGGACACAGAGGTTCCTAGCAAGGTACAATGAGGACCATAAAATGGCATAAGCATCTGCCTTTCTTAGGCTTGTGATGTAGAAGGGGAGATAAGGTGTGAATAAAATTATAATCTAAGAAAGTATGCAATGTGCCATAACAGGGCAAAGAATGGTCACGTAGAGTTCAGAGGAGATAATAACTCCTAATTTTCAGCATTCTTTATGGTCATGTGCAACAAAATTGAGCTTTCAATTTGTGTTTGAAATGAGTAAGTTTCAAAAGACAGTAATGAGAAAGAAGGGACCATCCAAGAAAAGGCGACAACATAAGGAAAAGTATGGTTATGGAGAAACAAGCAGTTCAGTTTAGCTACAATATACAGCATGAAGAAAGTCAGAGCAGAAGGGAAGTTTGGGAATATGAGCAGGAGCAGTGGTGTGACAAACTCTCCAAGCCAGGGAATACATGTTTTCCTTTGAAACATTAAATATGTATTCTTGTTTTATTTTGTTTTGCATTTATGAGTGTGTAGGTGTGTGTGAGTCTACGTTTAGGGGAAGAGAGAAGCAAAAGCATGGAGGAAGCACTAAGAGCTATCCACCCCTCCCCCTCCCCAAATGATTATATTTAGGTGGATGGTAACGGTACAAATGAGGGAAAGACACTCATTCATCATCCAACGAGATCTCCACCAGAGTCTATTTTAAAATTTATGACAGGTCCAAAATTGAAATAAACGAAGGCTGTTTCTGAGGAGGATATTTTGGATATAGAAGAGTCTATATACATATTGCAGATAAATTAGGAGGTACCTGTAATAATTCAAGTAAAAGATAAGTAGGATTGAAATAGCATTGCAAACCAGAATGTTAAGAATAAGAAGGGTATTGCACTTGACAGGTATGTAGAAAAATAAAAGAATAAGAAGAACAGATTATAAAACAGCAGACTTTAGTGGTTAATTTAATATGGAGATAACGGAGAAAGGGGTATGACAGTTGACTCAGAGTTTATGAATTAGCAGAGGATTAATGATCTAACTAATGACTAGTATTAACAAATGCTATCATATGTTTAGTAAATATAATATTTTGGTTTATTACATAAGCTAGCTGTGATTTTAGGCATGATTTATAAATATAGTAAAATATTCTCCAGTTTCTGTCTTAGAAGTTTAGCTGCTAAGTACATGAGAATATTCTTAGTTATTCTTTTTGAGCCCCTGTGCTGAGTTATACTTTGGGCTGTTAGACCTCATTCAATATACTTTGGAAGAAGCCATCCTGGAAGGGTGACATGGAACTAGCTGTAAACTGTCCGCATTAGAGACTCTTACATGTGCATGACTTTAGCTTCCCAGGAGACCAACATATTTGGCATAGTTACAGACAATATACCCTAAAGAATACTTGCTTTCTTACCATTCCCTAAGGAGAGTCTTTGCCTCATGTTCTCAGAAACTTCCCTCTATTTCCCAGGATTTAAAGTATGCAAGCAAAAGGAGTTACCAAAAAAAGTATAGGAAAAATGTTGGCAAAAAAATAAATTTCTGCACCTTTTTCTAACAGAATTTGAAAGTAATTTTAAAGTTATTTTGTTGTAAAACATACTTTGTCCAAGTAAGTACAGTATATGATGAAATCTTATGGTAAAGCATAAGTTTTATATAAGCATTAATATTATACTAGTATTGAAAAAATAATTTCAGGTTACGTAGTCAGAAATAATACACGTATTTGTATACTGGTAAATACTAGGCTACAAAACTCTGTATAAGCAAATGGTGTAATATATTTGAGTAATGTCAGTAAGTAGAAAGCAAGACATAATATACAATAAATTTGAATGGATTTCTATACAGCACATGCAGACAAGGTAACTATGAGTAAAAATTCATACAAAGCAAGCAGTGGATATAATAAATTTTAATGAATTTCTATAAAGTTACCCTCAGTACATGTACACAAATAAATATTTCAGTAAAATGAGTTCTAATGCATAAAAATAATGTATTTTAAGGAATTCTAATGGCATGCCTGTGTATCAGCAAAAGTAAATATTACTAAATATTAATTTACTGTCAGAAGTAGGAAATATATAAATTAATGTTTATTAGTAATGGGTATCAAAGAAGGTCATACCTTACAATAATCAGCAATAAGATTCATTTAAAGCTATGTAATAGATTTCAATCTTCATTTTTAAAATCTAAGAAATCATTTCAGGTCACCATAAAATTAAGGGCCCAAACCACAGTTGTACAGCAGCATTTTTAGTCAAATAGTTTTATAGCAGAAGGGGATTCTGTCCCCCTCCCTTGGATAGTTTTAATAGAATTGCCTGTAGACCTGCTTTCCCAGAACTACCCCTGCCCCCCGCCGCCTTAAACTCCTTCACTCAGCATCCAGGACTGTGGACATGGGGAGTAGAGAGTAGGTATGATTGACCAAACTCAGCATAGATGTTTACGTTTGTCACAAAGATCCATTTGATGTGGGGTAGTTTTTACCTCTTTTCTCTTTTGTGGGAGGTTATATTAGTCTGTTTTATGTTGCTATAAAGGAATATCTAAGGCTGAGTAATTTCTAAAGAAAAAATGTTTTATTCGGCTTACAATTCTGATGACTGGAAAGCTCAAGATTGGGTATCTGCATCTAGTGAGGACCTCAGGCTGCTTCCATTCATGGCAGAAGATGAATGAGAGCTGGCATATGCAGAGATCACATGGTGAGAGAGGAAGCAAGAGAGAGAGGGGGAGGATGCCAGGCTCGTTCTAACCACCTGCCCTCTTGGAAGCTAATAGAGAAAAACTCACTGACCTCTGAGAAAGGGCATTAATGTATTCATGAGAGATCCACCCCCATGACCCAATACCTCCCATTAGACTGCACCTCTAACATTGGGGATCAAATTTCAGCATGAGATTTGGAGAAGACAAACATCCAAACCATGGAGGGGTGCTTTCATTTTCTATGATTACAAATGATATACTTAAATTGACATTCGTGATTGTATTTTTTGACACATTTCCTTACTCAGATTTTGAACTCTTGAAATGTTAAGATCATATATGTAATGGACCCAATGCCATTAGAGGGAATTATACATTCTTATCTTCTTCATGTGTAGTAAAAACTATGAACATACAGTGGGGAAAGAGCAACCTCTTCTATAAATGCTTCTGGGAAAATTCAATATCTGTATGCAGAAGGATAAAACTAGATCCCTATCTCTCACCATATAAATAAATCAACTCAAAATGTATTAAAGACTTAACTGTAAGATATGAAAATACTAGAAGAAAACATTGGGGAAATGTTTGAGGATATTGGTCTGAGTGAAGATCATTTGGGTAAGATCTCAAAAGCACAGGCAACAAAAGCAAAAGATAGTCAAATGGAATTACATTAACCTAAACAGTTTCTGCACAGCAAAAGAAACAATCAGTATATCTTTAAGCTTGTAACTCTGTGTTACTTACATTCTAATAAGATAGAGAATTTAGAAATATACATATGACTGAAGCTGCTGTGTTATTCCTGTTGCTGGAGACATAGAGAATGGTGTTAAGGAATCACTAACCCAGGAAATCTGCAAGAGATTAGAGGGATATTTATTCCATCAATTCAGATGAATTCTTTGTCCCATCCTTCTTCATTTTTGTATTATATAATACTCGCCTAAAACAGATGATCCTTGAGTGACAATCATTTCATCGCTAACATTATTTCTCAATTTGCGCAAGCGCGTATCCATTTTTTCCCATTCCACATTTCTCTGTTTATTGTATAATATATACCTCTTACTGAATTCTTCATCTTCATTGCTCAAATTGTGAAGGTTAGAGGAGACCCTAAAAATTCCCTATTACGACAGTTTCCACCAAATTAACTGAATGCCCTCTTCATTCACTGCAATTGTTAGCACTGACATTCAGTAAATATGTTCTAATTAAATATAAGAAGCTCTTCCATTTTAAAACTGCTCCCATTCTATGAATTCTATCTGAAAGTCCTGCTTGTTGCAGATAGCCCACCTGTCACTAGTAGTAATCTATAACCTACAGGTACAGAGGATCACTGCTGCCCACTGTTTGGATCTGACAGAACCCTGAACCATGGTTTTATTCATGAGAAGTTGCTGAGTAAATATTTACACAAGAGAAAATTTTAACTGTCCTTCCCTTCAACATCGGTCAGAGAAAACTGAGTCATATGAGTTATCCTTCTCACTGTATGGCTCAAGATTTCGTTAAAAGTGAGCCAAAGGTGTGAAAGAATATTAGAATATTTATATCATTAATCATTTCAAACTGTATTTTATATGATAATGATATTAAACTCTTTGCTGTTTATTTCAAATATTATCTATTGATTAAATTTATTTCACTAGACACATCAGATAACAGATTAATGATAGAGCATAGCTTCTACCATGAAAAAGTAGTACAACCTCACATGTTTCCTCTTAATTGATTCCCGGGCAGAATTGAGCAGATTGTTATGGCTGATTCATAGGTGGTAAGGGTGGGGTAATTAGAGACTTCCCAGTTATTCTGACAGAATGGGTTCTATTATAAAGTAGTATTCAACAAGTATTTCATGAGAATTTGCTACATGCAGCACACTTGGTTCAAAATTGTGAGGATATAGAGAAAAAAATAGCACTTATACTGCAGTCATTGTAATTATGCTAAGGTTATAAAGATTAAACATCTGTGAGTAGATAGGAAAAGATGAGATGAATAGGCTGGATATAGAACCTTCATAGGAAAGCAAGTTTGAATTATTTTTTTCTATTGGAAAGTATGGAAAAGAATTATCAGAGGTGTGGAATAGGACATTTTATTTAGGGCAATAGCATGAAGGGCATTCCAGGACATAAAAAGTTTTAGAAGACAGATGTATATAGAAGCATATTTTCTAGTAGATATGCTTTGATAAAATATTCACTAAAGATTATATTTTCCTAAATTTAGCTCTATCTTATTTTGCAGCAAATTATATGTCAATATGTCTTGTTCTATTCTTACCAAACCACATTAATATTTTATTGAAGACTTCAAAGAAATGAAAGTAGCACCTTCTTTACAAGGAATAAGAGTGAATTTTACCCATTCAATAGCATAATGCTAGCTAAGAGAACTAATGAGTTATGTGGGTACATTTATATGCAAAGAAAACTATTAGAGCTCAGAAAATGATACTCTAATGTATAACATGTTAGCATGCTGAGTACTTCAAACTAAAAGATTAGAAGTGCCTCAGAAGCAAGGTCTTTCTGACTTTCTCCATTTCTCCTGTTTCCTGCCCCTCTTTCACCAGTGCAAGTCATAGAAACCAGAATTCCTCTTCTCCAAGGTTAGTCATAAAACCTAGAACCCCTCTTCCCTAAAGCAAGCCATAAAACCTAGAACGGTCACTTTCTCCCTTCTCCCATTTCCCTTTAAAGCCCTAATACCAGAAGAATTCTGCCCCACACTTGAAAAGAAGGAATGCTACACAGACAGGCCAAAAAGAATCTAGACAAACCTTGCTGGGTTTTCCCCCTCAGTCTATTACCAATAGATTATACCCTCTTGTCCAATCACATTTCTACAGGACTATCGATTCTTCATTGAAACTAAGCATAAAAATAAACAGTTTTCCTGGTTCTTTGGGTCTTCATTTCTAAAAGTCTACCATGGCATGTAAAACTTTGATTAAATACATTTGTTATGCTTTTCTCTTGTTAAACTGTCTTTTTTTGTAATATTGTCAATCAGGACCCTTATGATGGGTGAGAAAATGTATCACACCTTTCCTCTCCTACAAAGCCAACTGACTATAGAATGGTTTTAGGAGAATCCAATATGCCCTAATTTGAGTGTGTAGAAGATAAATCATCAATGTAGCTGTTATGCACCTTAGATCTGTTATTTGATGTGTCCAGTGAAATAAATTTAATCAGTAGGTAATATTTGAAATAAGTAGCCAAGAGTTTAACATTTTATCATATAAAATTCATGTTGCAATTAATGATGACATGAATATTCTAAGATATAAACAAGTAAAGATCACACATCAAAAATTTAAAAAGAAAAAAAGTAATGGCTAATAAGTATACAAGACATTTTCAATCCCAAAATTTGAGCTAAGAAATCCAAGTTAGAGGGAGGCAAAGATGGCAGATTAGAGGTAACCTCCTGGCTCACTGCTCCCAGAGAAGGAGGTGAAGAATTCAGAGGTCTACGCACAAGTGGATCACTCCTCCCCAAGAACAGCATTGTGAATCTACAGAGAAACAGCATGGGACACACAGCACAGAGAAGAAAAAAAAAAAAGGTGAAAGAGAGATATGACCGCAAAGCCTGGAAAGTGAGAGATATACAATGGGGAATGGAGTGTGGGCAGGCTGTGCCCTCCCAACCAGCCAGCTCAGTGCAATCTGACCCATGGGAGGAGGATGCCCAGCTCCCCTACAGATCACCACACCTACTCAGACAGAGACGTGCCTGAAGTCGATGCAAAGTCATGGCATGGGACGACAGGCTCTGTGGAGAGGAGACAATAGAGGGAAATATTTTGAACTTCCTGGTGCTCTGTGCTGGGACTGCACTGGGCTGAGAAGGACTAGTCTGAGTGGTTACTTCCCATGACCACGTGAGGGACTTTGGAGATCTGCCGCTCACCTCTGGTGGTCAGCAGGACCAGAGCACAGCAGTTGAACACTGAAAAGGGGGCTCTGGCCCTGGAAACAGCTGATGATTTGGCCAGCTCAGGGTGAGACAGAAAGAGCAGGACTCCCTGCTAGGCAGACTTGAGACTTCAGGACTGCGATGCAGAGGGGACAGCTGGTGGCCTATTGATTCAGCCTGCTGGAATGTCATCTGACAGCTCTTGAGTGGTTGCCCCCAGTGCTAGCTCTCTAGTGGCTGGTGGCTGCCATTTTTGGAGTACACAGTCTGGAGATGCTGTGGCACTAGTGGGTTTGGGCAACACTGCTCCCCCAGCCTGGGGATTTTCATGTCGCATGCAGTGGGCTCTGCACTTGGAGGTGAGGAGAAGCTAGAAAAGCTGCTTTCTCTGTGTGGCTGGCGTGAATCTGTGGGATTTGGGTGCTGAAAACACCGCTGCCCCAGCCTGGGGATTTTCGACCTGGGCCCAGCGGGCTCCACCCTTACAGGTAGGGAGAAGCAAGAAAAACCGCTTTCTCTATGTGACTGCCGTGAATCTACAGGCCTTTGGTGTTGAAAAACAGTTAGAAGCCTGTTAATTCGGCCCACCAGACCGGCTTAGGTCACCTAATAAGAACATAACTCTAGGGCTTGCTCTCCACCTCTCGGTGCCCACCTGCATTGGGTTTTGTGGACATGGAAGGAAAACCTAGGAAGAGTCCTCAGCAATTGCACCAATTGATCCCTCCCATCAGGAGCAGCCTTCCAAGTGTGGTGAAAGAGCCCTGAATAACGTATCAGTGGATCCCCCTAGCAGAAGATCAAGCAACCACAGAAGCAAACATAACCAGGCTTGCCTGCACCAGCTGCAATCTATCTTGCTCTTACCCCCACCTTAAGGGGGAACAGGGTCCAAATAACCCTCAGGAATGGCAAGGCCCCTCCCAGAGATTAGAGCATTCATTTACCCCATCCAGGGGACCAAAGCCTACCACACAGACATCAGATTACCTCAATAACTGGCTCTTCTATACAAACTACAGCCAACAACAGAGGGTAACACCCTAGTTTAACACAGTACCTTCCATCTCAAGCTACTAGAGCGCAGTGAAGTCATAACCACAAATTGTAACCCAACAGCTGGGAGTTTAAGCTGGGGGACCAAACTCATTAATCTCCATTGGCAAGAGGAGAAGAAAATAGGTCAGAGGTAAGCAAACTTGCTAAAATACCTCTAAGGCAACACAGGACCAGTGTGCCCCTCCCAAGCACTGTCAAGGAATATCCCTTGGGGACCTGGAGATAGGGCCATAAACCAGACCTAGCACCCCAAGTAGCCTAATGAGAAAGAATCAATGAAAGAATGCAGAAAACATGAAAGATCAGAGAGAAACGTCACCCCCAAAAGAAATCATTAGATTCTCGACAACGGATACCAACTTAAATGAAATAATTAAAATGACAGAGGAAGAATTCTGAATATGGATTGTTAAGAAAACTCAATGGAATTGAAGAGAAAATAGAAATCCAAAACAAAGAAGCTACAGGAACAATACTGGAAATGAATGAAAAATTCTCTATAGAAACGGAAATAAATATTATGAAAGAACCAAACAGGAATACTGGAAATGAAAAGGCATTGAAACAACCACAAAACACAGTGCAAAGACTTAAGAATAGGATGGATCATGCAGAAGAAAGAATTTCAGAGCTTGAAGATAATGCCTACATGCTAAACAAATCGGATGAAGAAAAAGAACATAGAAACTAGAGATATCAACAAAACACACAAGAAATATGGGATTATGTAAAGAAACCCAACATAAGAATTATAGGCATCCTGGAGAGAGAAGAAGAAAATACACAAGGGCTGGAAAATGGGTAATGGAAGAGGTAGCTATGGAAAACAGCTACAACCGTGTGACCAGTTGCAGCGAGGGCTATAATTATTATGCATATGTGTGAGTGTCTATACATAGAGAGCAAATAGATTTATTATCTTTCTTCTGTTATCCTTTCATTATATACTATAAGGTGTATTAACTTTACATCATTGTTTTTAAGTTACAGGACATTTAAGAGAAAATGAACATAACCCAAGGACTTCGCATCCTCTTCTAGAAAAAGCGTTAATGTGCTTTCAGTTGTAAGCGGGATAGATACACCATTTTAGGCAAAAATTTGATCTTGCTTTGTCTTTAACTGAAGATAATATGGTTTAAGAAAACATATATGGGTGCCATGTTGGCGTAAGGTGGACTGCGCAGATTAAGTTTATTTGTCAACTTTGCTAGGCCATAGTGCTTAGTTGTTTGGTCAAACATCATTTTAAATGTTGTTGTGAAAGTATTTTGTACATGTGATTAGCATCTAAGTCAGTAGGCTTTGAGTAAAGCACATTATGCTCTGTAATGTGAGTGTGCCTCATCCAGTTAGTTGAAGTCTTTAAGAGAAAATACTGAGCTCCCTGAAAAGGAAGGAATTCTGCCTCTCAGCTCTCTTCAGACCTAAGAGTGCATTATCAGTTCTTGCTGGAATTTATACTCTTCCGGCTTGCCTTTCAAATTATGGACTTCCAGCTCCCACAATCAATTGAATCAGTTACTTAAAAAAAAAAAATCTCTCTATGCCCAGTAATGGGATTGCTGGGTCAAATGGTAGTTCTACTTGTATCTCTTTAAGGTATCTCCATATTCCTTTCCACAGAGGTTGCACTAGTTTGCAGTTCACCAGCAGTGTATGAGTGTTCCTATCTCTCCGCATCCACACCAAGATGGGAGCGGGGAGGAGGGGATGGGTATATACATATATAATGAGTGTGATGCTCACCATCTGGGGGATGGACACGCTTGAAGCTCTGACTGGGGGTGGGGGGAGAGGGGCAAGGGCAGCACACGTAACCTAAACATTTGTACCCTCACAATATGCAGAAATAAAAAAAAAAAAAATCTCTCTCTCTCTGTTTCTCTCTGTCTCACTTCCTCTCTCTCTCTCTCTCTCTCTCTCTCTCACACACACACACACACACACACACGCACACGCACACACACACACACACACACATACCCTGTTAGTTCTGTTTCTCTGGAAAGCACTGACTAATGCATAAGATAGTAGTTAAATGCAGGATGAGCATTCTAAATCTACAAATCTAAAATCTGAAATACTTCAAAATCCAAAACTTTTTGAGTGCCGACATGACACTAGAAGGAATTGCTCATTGAAGGACTTCAAAATTTGGATTTTTGTATTTGGAATGCTCAACCACTGTAATGAAAACATTCCCATATCAAAAAAAAAAAAAAAAAAAAATCCCAAACCTGAATAGTTCTGGCCCCAAACATTTTGAATAAGGGATTCTCGAATTGTAGTATATTTTAGATGATGCTTTGTTTAATGGGTGAATTTAGCTACTTAAAATCATATACAATGAGTCTTATGTATTTGCAGGATATTTTAACTAGTGTCTATAAAAAAAGTGGGTCCTTAGAGATCATTGGTATACTTGATCTAAACTCTACAACAATTTACCAACATATACCAACAGAGGAAACAATGGAATGCAGATTAAAATGTGATGTTTTCAAGGATCACAAAAATTGTCACTAGATTTTAGATAAAAGACTCAAAGACTTCCTTCTGTCCTTCCTTCCTGCCATCCTTCCTATTTTTTTAATTTTAGCTTCTGGTGCCAGGACAATTACCACATATTCTTAAAAGCATTAAGTCACCTTTGGCCTGGCAAGGACCCCACAAAATAGCCTTCTTTAGCATTATGTTTGAGCTTTGTAGTAACAACAAAAGCCCTAAAATATCTCTAAAAGTACACACGATTTTTAAAGCAAGAAGACTCTTCTGTACAATTCAGGAATTGGAAACAAATTACCAGTAAAAAAAAGACTTTAATTTTTTAGCTTCCTCATGACAATGGGTAATAAAAGCCAAAATTACCTGATTTAGAGATAAATAGATTAATAATTTGCTGCTTTAGTTTAGCTTGTTGATTAAGTGTAATTTGAGAGGAAAAACAAAAGCATCTTAAAGTCATTTTTGTGTTAGGTATCATCTGTACAGTGTAGTGTGAGAGATGTTTTCTTGAAAATTTTGTATATATATAAAGTCCTTCGTTTAGTTTAGGGTCTCCCAGGGTTTGAATGTGCCCCCAAATTTCATGTTTTAGATACTTATTCCCCAAATTTATATGCTGATTAAAGGTGGGGCCCCTAGGAAGTAATTAGGATTAAATAAGGTCACCAGGATTTTGTGCTCGTGATGGGACTGGTGGCTTAATAATTATAATAAGAGACACCTCAGTTGGCATGCATTTTCTTGCCTTCTCACCAAGTGATACCCTCCACCATGTTATGATGCAGCAAGAAGGCCCTCGCCATGGCATGCTAGTGCGATGCTTTTGGACTTGTCAGCCTCCAGAAGTATAAGAAATAAATTTATTATTTTAAGAAATTACCCAATCTCGGATATTCATTTATAAGAACAGAAGACAGACTATGACACAGTCTATATAAAAAAAAAAAAAAACCTATAATTTTCTGAAACAAGCAAACAAAAAATTTAGGAGTATATTAGTTGTTTTTGTTTGTTTGTTTTTCCCAAGTAAGCTAGCTCAATATCATAAAAAATATGCAAATTATGAGTGGGTTTAAATTTAAAATTTGTACACAAATGTTGTGTTATTAAAAGTTTATCACGTGTATTTTTTTATAAAACTTTTTTGTTTATTTTGATATAAATTTACATGCAACTGTAAGAAATAATACAGATAAATGATATATACCCTTTATCCAGGTTTCCCCAGTGGTAACATCTTGCAAATTATAGTACTTTATCACAACTTGAATATTAACATTAAGTCGATATGAATAACATTTACATGATCATACACTATTGCCTTTTTTATAGCTACACTACTTCACAATATCGACCCTTATACTCAGGCAAATGCTAATCTGTTCTCTATTTCTATAATTTTATCACTTGAAAAATGTTATGTTAATGGAATCATATAATATGTAAACTATGGGGATTGTCTTTTTTTCATTAACCATAATTCTCTGAACATTCATATAATTTGTTGTGGGAGTAGCAGTCCATGGTATTTTTTGCTTAACCATTCTGCTCTTGATGGACATCTGAGTTGCTTTCAGTTTTTGACTGGTATGAATAAACTTTCTATGGACAATGATATATAGGTTTTGATGAAACAATAAATTTTAACTTTGGTGGGATAAATGCTCATGAGTGAAATTACTTGGTCTTATGGTGGGTGGAAGTTCACTTTTCTAATTAACTCTCAAACTCTTTTTCAGAATGGCTGCATCATTTTGCATTCCCACCAGCCATGTATGAGTAATCTATTTGCATCACATTAGCCAACATTTGGTGTTGTCACCACCATATTTTATATTTTAACTAGTAATATGTGTAGTGATATTTCATTGTGATTTAAATTTGCATTTTCCTAATAGCTACTGGTGTTGAACATGTTTGCGTATGCTTATTTACCATCTGTATATCATTTTGGTGAAAAGTCTGCTCATGTCTTTTATCCAATTTACATTGGGTTGGTTTTATTCTTTTTCTTTTCTAACTCATGAGTTTTGAGAGTTTTGTTTCTTTTTAATTTCAAAATAGTAAGGGGGGACAAATGTATTTGTTAAATTTATACCTTGTTTGACACTTAAGTCGGGGCTTTTAGTGTGCCTGTTGCCAGAATAGTATTCATTGAACCCAATGGGTAAGTTTTTACCCTTCCTCCATCCCCCTCCTCTTTCCCTCTTTTTTGTTTCCAATGTCCTTTACATTTTTCTTTGCCCCTGTGAGCCTATCACTTAGCTCCCAATTATTAGTGAGTACATGTGGTGTTTGGTTTTCCATTCCTATGATACTTGACTTAGGATAATGTCCTCCAGTTCCATTCAAGTTGCTGAAAAAGAGATTATTTCATTCCTTTATATAGCTGAATAGTTCTCCATGAAGTGTGTGCAAAACTTTCTGTGCTGACATTATGTCATTTAATTTAATCAAGCCCCATTAATTTATTTCTGTTATTGCTGTATTTGCCTTTAGGGTCTTAGTCATAAATTCCTTGCCTATACCAATGTCTAGAGAGTATTTTCCTACATTTTCTTCTAGAATGTTTATGGTTTCATGACTTACACTTAAGTCTTTCATCCATCTTGAATTAATTTTGTATATGCTAAGAGACATATCTTGTTTCATTCTTCTGCATGTGGCTATCCAGTTTTTCTAGCACCATTTATTGAATAGGGCTTCCTTTCCCCAGTGTACATTGTTGTCTGCTTTGTCAAAGATCAAATGGTTGTAGGTAGATGGTTTTATTTCTGAGTCCTCTATTCTGTTCCATTGGTCTATGTTTCTACTCTTATACCAGCACCAGGCTGTTTTGGTTACTATACCCTTGTAGTATAATTTGAAGTCAAGTAATGTGATGCCTCCAGATTTGTTCTATTTGCTTAAGATTGCTTTGGCTTTTCAGGATCTTTTTTGGCTCCAAATGAAGTTTAGGATTATTTTATCTAGATATGTGAAATATGATATTATATTTTAATGGGAATTGTGTTGGATCTATAAATCACTTTGGGCAATATGGACATTTTAATGATGCTGATTCTATCAATCCTTGAGAGTAACATGCTTTTTTCCATTTGTTTGTGTCACCTATGACATCATATGTGCTGTTTTTTTGTTTTTTTCATTCTTATGATACTTCACTTAGAAGAATAGGATCCAGCTCCATATAGGATAATACAATAGGTAGTTAATCATTTTTTATGACTGAGTAGTACTCCATCGTATACATATACCACATTTTATTAATCCACTCATATATTGATGGGCACTTGGGTTGTTTCCACATCTTTGCAATTGTGAATTGTGCTGCTATAAACATTTGAGTGCAGATGTCTTTTTTTATAGAATGTCTTTTTTTCCTTTGGGTAGATGCCCAGTAGTGGGATTGCTGGGTCAAATGGTATTTCTGCTTGTAGCTCTTTGAGGTATCTCTATATTGCTTTCCATAGAGGTTTAACTAGTTTGCAGTCCCACCAACAGCAAATGAGTGTTCCTATATCTCCGCATCCATGCCAACATTTATGGTTAGGAACTTTTTGATAAAAGCTCTTCTCACTGGAGTTAAGTGATATCTCATTGTGGTTTTGATTTGCACTTCCCCGATGATTAGAAATGTTGAGCACTTTTTCATAGGTTTGTTGGCTGACTATGTTCTTTTCAAAAGTTTCTATTCATGTCCTTTGCCCACTTTTTAATGGGGTTGTTTGATTTTTTCCTTGCTGATTTTCCTCAGTTCTAAATAGATTCTAGTTATGAGCCCTTTATCGGATATATATATAGCATGAAAATATTTTCTCCCATTCTGTAGGTGGTCTGTTTGCTCTTGTGATAGTTTCCTTGCCTGTGCAGAAGCTTTTTAATTTGATCAATTTCCATTTCGTTATTTTTGTTGCTGCTGTGATTGCTTTGGGGGTCTTCTTCATAAATTATTTGCCTAGGCCAATGTCCGTAAGATTTTTCCAACACTTTCTTCTAGAATTCTTATGGTTTCATGCCTTAGGTGTAAGTCTGCTATCCATCATGAGTTGATTTTTGTGAGACATGAGAGGTGTAGATCCTGGTTCAGTCTTCTACTTGTGGCTATCCAATTTTCCCAGAACCATTTATTTAATATAGCTTCTTTTCTCCAGCTCAGTCAGGAATGAACAGGAGAATTTACAACTGATACCAAGAAAATACAATATGTCATCTCTGAGTACGATAAAGATCTCTGTGCACATAAACCTGAAAATGTGAAGGAATTAGACAAAATCTTAGAAACACGGAGCTTTGCTAGGCTCAATCAGAATTAAATAGAATTCTAAATAGAATAGATCAATATCAAGTACCAAAATTGAAGCAGTATTAAAAAAACCTTCCTAAAAAAAAAAAAAAAAAAAATCCCAGACCAGATGGTTTCATACATGAATCCTTCCAGACCTACAAAGAAAAACTGGTGCCAATCATGCAGACATTATTCCACAACATTGAGAAGTAAGGAAACCTCCCCAACTCATTTTATGAAGTCAACATCACCCTGATACCAAATCGTGGAAAGAACTCAACAAAAAATAAAACTAAAGATCAATACCACTTATGAATATAGATGCAAAAATTTTCAATAAAATCCTAGCAAATTGAATTCAGCTGCTCACAAAAAAAAATAATCTATCATGACCAAGTGGGCTTTATCCCAAAGATGCAGGAATTGTTCAACATATGCAAATCTATAAATGTAATTCGCCACATAAACAGAAGTAAAAATGAAGACCATATGATCCTCTCAATAGATGCAGAAAAAGCATTTGACAAAATTCGGCACTGTTTATGATAAGAATGTTTAATAAAATAGGCATAGATGGGACTTACCTCAAAATTATAAAAGCCATATATGACAAACCCACAACCAACATCATACTGAACAGGGAAAAACTGAAAGCATCTGACTTAGATCTGGAACCAGACAAGGTTGTCCTCTATCATCACCACTTCTATTTAACATAGTGCTGGAAGTCCTAGCCAGAGAAATCAGACAAGAGAAGTAAATCAAGGGCATCCAAATGGGGGCAGAAGAGGTCAAACTATTGCTCTTTGCTGATGATATGATCTTCTATCTAGAAAACCCTAAAGATTCTGACAAGAGACTCTTTGAATTGATAAATAAATTCAGCAAAGTCTCAGGTTATAAAATCAATGTTCACACATCAGTAGCATTCATATATGCCAGCAAAAGTCTAACTGAGAATCAGGTGAAAGACTCGATACATTTCACAATAGCAACAAAGAAAATAAAATTCCTAGAAATATATGTAACTAAGGAGTTGAAAGACCTGTACATGGAGAACTATGAAAAACTAAGGAATGAAATATTAATTGCAGAGGATATAAACAGGTGGAAAACAATACCACGCTCATGAATTAGCAGAATCAACATTGTTAAAATGTTTATACTACCCAAAGTGATGTACAGATTCAATGCAATCCCTATTAAAATACCAACATCATTTTTCAGAGATCTATAAAAATAATTCTACGCTTCATATGAAACCAGAGAAGACCCTGTACAGCTAAAGGAACCTTAAGCAAAAGAAACAAATTGGGGAGAGGCATCAATTTACCAGACTTCAAGCTATACTACAAGGCTATCATAGTAAAACAGCATGGTACTGGCACAAGAACAGAGACATAGACCAATGGAATAGGACTGAGAACCCGGATATAAAACTGTCCTCAAATAGCCATCTTATCTTTGACAAAGCAGACAAAAGCTCACTATATTTTTGCATCCATTAACCATCCCTACTTTATCCACCTCCTTGCTACACTTCGCAGCCTCTGATAACCATCATTCTACTTTTTGTCTCCTATACCCAAAATAAATAAAAATAAAAACATTTTTAATATCTTTACAGGAATGGATCCAAGGACAGATGATAATTTTCTTCTCATTCACTTTCTTTTCAGCTGCTTTCCCTACTCTCCTAGTTCAAGTTAGTGACAATCTGAAAAGTTGGTAATAATAAAGGTTATTGCTAAAGGACATATCTCCTAACCTGACCAGCCTATGAAGGGAATAAAGGATAAGGAAAATCAGTGTATCATTATTGTAGAAAGCCAGCATTCTGGAAGAAAATTTGTAGAAAGAAGACGCAGATGTTGGTGGAAAAAGGGGCTCAGGAGATCTTAGAGCCAGAGCCATTTAGTAGGAAACAAGTGAAAAATGTCTCAAAATTGATAGCTTGAGGAAATCTTAGAGGCAGGAATTGCTCAACCATATGTTTTAATAACCTTTTCTGAGGTAATCTTTCTTTGCTTTTCTGGATATCGATACTCCTTATTTTGCCATTCCCACTGAAAAGTTCTTGCTTTTCCTTCTAATGCCTGATCAATACAGGCTTTTTGTATTTCTGGTTAGACATTTACTTGTTTCTTTTTCACCATGGCTCCTGTACAAATAGATAGGGCATATTTTCTGTTTTCTCCTAGAACTCCTATAAATCCAATGAGGAGAGAACTGCTGTGCAAATTAAAAGCTACCATACCATACCATACTCAGGATAAAGTGTTCATGAGGCAGCAGGAACATAAGACTTAATTTGGTTACTACATGCCTTCCTTAAGGAAACCGATTTAGGGGATGCATCCTTCCTGGATATGCCTTCCTTAAGGAAACTGAATTAGGGGATGCATCCTTCCTGGGATGCACTCTGAGCTAAAACATGTGCATACATCATTTTGAACCCTAGGGAAAAATAATATGGGTTTAATCACAGATGTTGGGCCAATGAAGCAGTTTTCTAAAAGAATAAGCTATGCCCATGTGTAAACAATATCCTTTAACAAGAGCTTAATTAAAGAGAATCAAACCACTTAAAAGAATTAGACATACCAGTGACACAATATTTTAAGGAAGTAAATGAATTTGCAATTCATTTCAATAGTTTCTTTAATCTGTATGAATTTGTGTTTTTTTTTCAATTATGCTTTGAATTTGGCTCATTCACATCACATGGACAAAATAAAATCTGTTAACACTTGTTTATTTTCATGACTTTACCCTTTTCTGAAAATTACATCTTAAGAGTGTTAGAAGTCTTCCACTGAGATGCCCAACGGATTCACCTACCAGAGCCTGGTAAATTTTGCCATCAGAGCAGTACATTGCCTGGTTGGCACAAAATCAGCTGTCCTTAATGTCTAGAGATGAATCCAAAGTAGCAATGGGAATTTGCTGATTCTGTTTTTCAAATTTTTTTTTCTTTTATTTCAACATATTATGGGGGTACAGATGTTTAGGTTACGTATGTTGCCCTTGGTCCTCCCCCTAAGTCCGAGTTTCAAATATGTCCATCCTTCGGGTGGTGCGCATTGCACTCCTTGTGTATACAAATACCCTTATACTCTACTAATTTTGTTTTTGTTTTTTAAAAATCCAATAGATTATTTACTATTTTCAATTGGGTTCTGTGGCTTGATGAGTTCTGTAAATGGACTGTATTGATGGTTTATAGAGATCTATTCTTTATTGGATGACAGATGATAGAGAATCTGTTTTGTTGTTGTTGTTGCTAGTTTTTCAATTTGACTATTTGTCATCTTTGAACTCAAATCAATTAAGAATTTCTTGCCTTCAGAGAAGTCGTATCTGGACTTAAACATAATACAAGTGGCTTAAACACAAAAATTGATATTCATTGTCTCTCACCATTTATCTTGACAGAATTTTGGGAAGAACTTTTCTGCATAGGTTAAATGTTTTTTTCTTATTCATGAGTTATTCCAGAGCAACCATATGGTAGTTGGGTTTTCATTTTTCTATAGATTTGACTGTGGCAAAAAATAGTTGCACAAACATGATTGGTAGATTGGGGCTAATATTTGGCAAATGTCTATATGGGCCTCTTTACAGAGCTACTTGTTTATTCTGAAGGCATGGACCCTGCATTTTCCCCAGAGGGAGAAATTAAAAATTAAAGATAGATGCTCTGACATCTTTTATGTAATAGCCTAACAAGAAATACATGGCTGCTTCCACTATATTCTATTGGCCATAGGGCCACAGGATAATACAGGAAGTGAATACAGAAAGGCATGAATACCAAGAGGTGTGGATTATTGAGGACTGTCTTGAAGGCTGACTACCATACTACAGCATTATTTATATCCTATTTTCTATTGTCAAGTAGATCACCTAGGAGAAAAAGCCCAAGAACATGACCAGTCTCCACATCCAATATTTGAGATTATTTTATAGTGTATTTTAATTCCTGGATCAGTCAGGGTCAAATCAAGAGAGAGAAATCAAAGATAAATTTTAAAATAAATAGATATTAACTATGATCTCAAGATACGAACAGTAGATTGATGAAACACCAAAGTTTCAAAGAGGTAGAAATTCCAAGAAGCAACTACCACTGTAGAAATTAGGGAACCAAATAAAAAGGTGACAATTATTAAAATATGAAAGGATCAATTGGAGAAACTCTAATTTCTTAGAAGAGAGTGTTACTTGGCTGGGGCTAGTGGCTATAAGCTTGAAATAAGGTCCTGCAGTGATGAGACTCAGCATTCTGGGATGGGCTACTTATTTCTGGCATGGTAGTCCCCGGGGACACGATGATGCTGGTTTGGACATTGTTAGAAATATAAATGGCAAAGTGAATTCACAGCTGTTACTGGAACTAATTGCCATTGCCAGGTTGATACATAAGTATTTCTGAGAGATGCTAACAGACAAACTTGGCAACCAATGAAAAGCCAAAAGAAAGGAATAGGTCCTTCTTCCTTCAGTCCTTTAGTCTCCTTTTAGTAACTCCTATTTGCAAAAACTAGCACAGATCCTACTTCAAAGCTGAATAAGTTTTTGCAGTGTCCTAGGCCAGCATCATTAAAGAAAAAAATAGATTTGTAGCTGAGATATACTACATTAATAATGGGCACAGTTATATTCATTAAAATATTGAACATAGACTGAATTGGTATTAGGTATAAATGCATAACTCCTTCAATGGTAGCAATTTCAAAATTCACCTTTGATAATCAGAGTAAACTATTATGTAGCTATTTTCCTGATAATCCATATAGATAGTAGCCACTGCCATAACAAAATATATCAAATCCAAAATGAGATCACTATATCAGCATCTTTTTTTACGTATATATGATATGTATATCAATCCTAAAATTATATATAAGAAATATGGCTTTCTTTTCCATAATTGAATTTATGAATTTTTACCTAGAATCAGGTGATATGGCAGGAAAGGTAATCCTAGTTACTGCTCTCTTTCACCTCCCACAGAATAGTTGTCACACCTTTCTATATTTTCTGGCTTCCATCACTATATGGTTACCATACAGGTGTCCTTAATCCTTCTCCAGTTAGCACCTTCAGATCTGGACCTCACTGTTCCATGCCATTAGTAGGCCAGGAGAACCTATGGATCTATCTTCCTAGCAGCAGCCATTCTTCATTTGGGTTTGGCTGTGTCCTGAGGTGTTGCCTGACCTTGGATCTTATGCCCTTCTTACATAGGAACCCACACAAATCTCCTTTTGCCCCATCCAATCTACAGAGACTTCTTTTCAGAGAAAATCCCCACTTTCCATCTTTTATCTTCAAGGCACTCCACCTGTTCCTGCAATGCCTTCTTTTTTTTTTCCTTTTACATACTCTATATATGTCTTATATGTTTTAATATATTTAGCTTTGCAAACAGAAGCCATAAATCCTATTAAGTGGCTTTTGCTTTCTCTCCTACTACAGCTTTCTTTTGAACAATGAAATACTTGTGTCCAATCTTTCTAGTGTGTAAACTTGGGGAGATAGTTTAACTCTTTTTGTAATTCCATTTTTCCATATTATAGTGGGAATAATATTTCTAACTCATAAGTTTTTTTGGGTGGATTAAATAAATCAATGTAAAACTATAGGAGACTGGCACAAAGTAAATTTTATATGTTATTACTGTTGTTGGTATTATTAATATTACTATAATAGCAATTATTATCGTAATGAATGGGACATGTGAACATATTTAATAAAAATTACATAAATTCAAAAGCCATTTATTAAATATATAACCATATATTAATATAGCTAATATAGGGAAAATAGAGTTGAAAATTTCTGTTGCGGCAATTATAGAAAAACAGTCAAGTTAATTTATACCAAATAAAGTTATGCAACTGTGTTTTCCATATCATTATCTCAGTTCTCCAATTTATTTTCTCAATTTAATTCTTACCTCAAGTAATAATTTCATTGACTAAATAATTTGATTAAAGAATTAAAAAAACAAAACATTATCAATATTTAACAAAGATGGCTATCTTTGCGATGCTTCAAAAATTGTTTATTTCCCAATAAACTCTAAACTTGATGCCATATTATATCTAAATCTATATTTTCAAAAATTCACATGAAAATCACTTTAGTTATTAGATTTTGAAAGAGATAGAGTACATCATTTATACCACCCATGCATGTAATCATTCATTGACTTAATATGCATTGTAGAAGAGCCATCAAGGAAAACAGAAGGTTGATCTTAGAATGTGAAATTGCATAAAAGAAGATGAATGATAAGAAATTAGCCATAATTGTATCAATCTTTCCATTTAGGGGCTTGGCTCAAACAGGAAACTCTACAAGCAGAGTTCAAATACTTTATGTTATTAAGGGGTTATATGGCATATATTGCTTTTTTTTATTTCAGCATATTATGGGGGTACAGATGTTTAGGTTATGTATGTTGCCCTTGCCCCCCCCCCGCCAAGTCCGAGTTTCAAATATGTCCATCCTTCGGGTGGTGCGCATTGGACTTTTTGTGTATGTTGGGCAGGGGGGAGGGGGGAGGAGGGGACGGGTATTTGCATATATTTTTAATTAAAAATATTCAGTTGTGAGAAGCTAACCATTTAATAACACTGCAGTGCTTTAAATTGCTTTTCAAATGTTAAGTTCCTGTGTATTTTAAATTTGAATGGTTGAGAATAAATGCATTTATACAATGATAATTGAGTTTGTGAAAATTTCTTAGATATTTGCATTTCAATCCCCACCCCTTACTCCAACACACAGACACACAGTTACTGATAGAATCACTGGAGAAATGGATGTAAGAGAACACTCTCTTTTTCCCACATCAAATTGGAGAGTTAACACTTACTCAGCTAGAAAGAATTTGTTTATTTATTTATTTATTTATTTATTTATTTTGGAAATGCTTTGGTCACTTTTATTATTTCTGCATTGGAGGTTCCTGAGATGGAGTATTGGAGTAGCCAGTATAAATATGTTGCAATAAAAGAAGATTAGGAAGAAGAAAGGAGAAGGGGGCTTGTAGTATACCCAACAAGTGTGGTTGAGTGACAGAGAATCAGAGTGACAGCTTGCTTGGGCGAAAGGAATATCAGTAAGATTCATGCGGAATTCTGAAAGGGAATACAATTCATGCTCCTCAATTTTTATATTGTGGACAAAGTTAGAGATGAGAAGATACAGAGCCTATTTTCTTATTAGACAACTGGGAACTGTGAGGTTGAAATTTACTTTAAAATCATCCAGCTAGTAAGTGTCGGAGAATGAACTTGAGTTCAAACCTTCTCACACCAGAATAAGTGCTCAATTTACTCTTAAAGGCCAGAGACTATCTGCCTGAGGACCAAGAATTATTAGAAATTTATACATTGTACATGTTACTAACAGAAATCCATTTCAATCGGGATGGGCATGAACCAGTGAGCAAATTAAAACCAAAGAACCATGCAATTGAGAAAAGACAAGAAAATAAGGAAAATGTTCATCCCAAACTTCCCAAAGCTAGCAGATAATTTGATGCCTCTGCTGCCTCTTTTCAGGATACAGTAGGATCACTAATATCTGAGATGAGCATTTGATCATTAATACTCCATGTTGTTCAATTTATTGTATCTATATAGTACAATATATGTATAACTGCATATAAAAACACTATATAAATGTGTGTGTCTGTGGTGTGTGTGCAGTTTTCTTCTATCTTTTTCAATGACAGTTTATCTGACTAGGACACTTTTATCCCTTCTTACTTCAGTTAATTCTTGAAAATAAATGTCAATAACTGCCTCTTTTTGGAAGTTTTTCTAAATGTCTCCTTCCTCAGCCTCAATTAAGGAATGAAGCCTCTCTCCTTTTTGCTATCATAGTATCTTACACATATATTTAAGCTCTGTTTTATGTCTTTATGTTATATTACTTGTGACATTATATTTTTGGCTTCCTCAATAAAATTCGAACTATTCTGAACAAAGGTTCTCTTTTGTTCACCACTGGGTCAAAGAACAGAAATTGTTTAGGAGTTAGAGGTACTACTTTTTAAATAATGTTAGCTGCTGTGAATATGAACTCTAATATTTGAATGGCTTTTTAAAAAGTCAAAGCTTATTACTCATTTATGCAAAGTACAATTGATGGTGGTAGTTCTCTACTTTGTATAGTCATTTAGGAGCTGATTGACCAAGAAAATGTTATGTTGACTCTAGGTCCTAGAGTTGACATCCAACCTCTAAACAACAGGAAACTATAGTGGGGAATGTGTGGTAGTTTTTGCATTGACAAATCTGAAGTAGTATGCATTACATCTGCCTAGATTTCACTGGCCATAATTTAGTTACATGGCCACAGCTAACTGTAAGGAAAGTTGGAAAATGGTACTGTAGTTGTACACTCAAGGAGAAAGAGAAAAAATGTGTTGGTGAATATCTAGAGGGGCTTTATCACAGAAGTTTTTGTAAATATTGATTGAATGAATGAATAAATAAAAGGATAATGACTGGATTAATATATGAGTAAATATTTAATCAGCATGGTCAGCTCCTTTGAAATTACTGCTGGTTCTTATTATTTCTTCAAACTTTAAGGCTTTGTGATATTTGGTTTGTGCTATTCACTGTGCTAAGACTGGACATAGATAAGCTTAGAATGGATAAAGAGAAAAAGACACCTTCTACTTTTTAGCCTTATTTTATGATCTTTAAAAATATAATATTTAGGCTGGGTGTGGTGGCTCACGCCTGTAATCCTAGCACTCTGGGAGGCCAAGGCAGGCAGATTGCTTGAGCTCAGGAGTTTGAGACCAGCCTGAGCAAGAGCGAGACCCTGTCTCTACTAAAAAAAAAAAAGAAAGAAATTATCTGGACAACTAAAAATATGTAGAAAAAATTAGCCAGGCATAGTGGCATATGCCTGTAGTCCCAGCTACCCAGGAGGCTGAGGCAGTAGGATCGCTTGAGCCCAGGAGTTTGAGGTTGCTGTGAGCTAGGCCAATGCCACAGCACTCACCCTAGCCAGGGCAACAAAGTGAGACTCTGTCTCAAAATATATATATATATATATATATATATATATAAATAATATTTATATTACAGATTAATTGCTTCACATAACTTATCAGTTCTCAAAAATACTAAGTAAATATCATCATTTTTCAGAAAAGGATGCAGAGTATCAGAGTCCATTTCCTCAGTACTATTTAACTAAAACCAGGGATATATTTGAACCTAAAACCTGTCTCTTCTCATAGCCAATAATTTCCTTTTAGGATACAGTAGAATTACATCTTCTGCCATCTCACATTCTGAAGAGTACTCTAACTCTAGATGGTCTATTCTAGTTAATAATCATAGAGAAGTAAAGTTGTTCTCTGATTTTAAAAACTATTCTGAAAATTATAATGGATTATAAAATCAGCTATCCTAAGAAATGTTACATAAGATCAAAAAGTAAGCAGGAGAATCATGTCTTCACAATATGTTATAGTGTATTTAGAAATTGTAATAATATTTGACATATTGATATTTTCCATCTGAGTGCCAATTTTAACAAGAACTGGGGAAGCAGATGTCTGTGTTTCTTTTGTAGTTCTATGCATTTTAGAGCCTTCTTTGCAAAAATAACATCCAAATCTTGATGTTTTAGCTTCCTAATCTTACTAACTTTTGCATTTATTCCTACCAGAGATTAGAAAATAAGATCTTGATAGATACATTGTGCCAACTTTCAGGGCAATTCTATGTCTTTCCTGCACACACGGTTCTTCTATTAATACCAGCAAGGGATAATGTAGAACATAGACAAAGAAATTAAGACATTTATTGTTAGGCATATAGTTAGGTTATCCAGCTCTTCTAGGGACAAGTGTGCCCTGCTTTGGTGCTGTTTTGAGCAATTGTTCCACCTGGGAGGAAAAATAAGGGTGGGCACTCCATTTTGGTGCTGCCCCTCCCCTAATCATATCCCAAGCAACTGCTACACCTGGGGAAGGAGGGAAAGCTTTATGGATCTGGGGATTCCCCAGCCCAGGCATGACAGGATTTAGAAAGTGACCTAGAGTAACCTAGGGGTAATTATTATGCCATTAGCTTGAATATGCATTGTGGTTCACCAACACCCCCATCCCCAATGTGGGCTTTCAGAGAGGGAGCTTGCAGATGGTATTGAGGACAGCACTTGATCATCTGATAACATCCTACACCTCCTGAAATCCCTTCCCCAGACTGGGCTAATAAAAGGAAAAAATCTTAGCATTTAGAGAGAGAGTGGGCCAGTGAGGGAGTGAGTCAGTGTGTGTCTGTCTCCCTCCACTCAGGGAGACAGATCCATTTTATTCTGCAATAAAGAGCTGCTCATGTGAACTGCTTGCTACCTGAGGTGATTCCACGCCATTGGTCCTGCTGGTGATTTTTCCAAGCAAGGCTTCAGAGGACCAGGATAATAGTCTGACCTTGACACTTTGGTGTGTCTGGTCATTCCCTGGCCAAGAGCACACCAAGAACCAAGGGCAGACTGCCACCCTGACATTTTGGTTCAGTGATTCAGATTTTCCTGATATCTTTGGTGCTGTGACTTGGATTGTGACATTTTGATGTGATATAATAAATTGATCATTGCTTAGAATAAAGAGGAATAAATCATGAAAGTAAGATTGTGTTCCAAAAACTGTGTATTAAACAGTGATATATATATATATATATATATATATATATATATATATACACGGAAGGTGTATTGCATTGGTGGTATGATCCCGTTGGATGGAATTTCTAAATTACCCATGCATTATCATGCCAAGAATTGAAAATAATTTTGAGATTATTAAAGCATTTGGAGAAATCAGCCAGTCACTGATTTTAACTATTCAGTACTCAATCATTTTCAAGACACAGCGAAGGATAAAAAGCATATATTCTGCTCACTAAACATCAGAAAGCCTAAATTTATCTGAAAATACAATTACCTTTATGACAAATATTAGAAAAAACAAAATTTATTATAAAATGATATATCATTTAAAACATTTATGAAAAATACTATATAGAAAACAATGTTTCATAAGTAAGGAAAAATAGTTGAAGTGTTTCCTCTCTTCCAGAGATAGATAGGGTTTAGATCTATCAACTATGAAAACTAAATAAGAATGACATCATGGAGAATTACAACAGTAATTCATTTCCACATAGGAATGAAAATAGAGATATTTAGCTATTTGTCACTTAAAATATCAACAATAATGAACTAGTTAATCTAAATAACATATTTTATGAGAAATCTCTTCTAAAATCAAAATAATAAATTATCACAATTAACATAATTGTTTTTCATTTTTTGGAATATCTTTAATATCTGTCTTAATAAAGGAAAGCAGATTTCTCACATCTGCTTCTGCAATCATTCTGTTGTAATAGGTTATTTTGGCAGTATCACATAAAAAGAATCCATCCTCATATGGATTTGTGGTTAAAAAAGGCTAGCCTTTCTGGATAATTGGAGACATTATTCCTTGACACTATACCAAAACTCAGTAAGTGGTAGTTTCATAAAATTTAGTCATGATGGGAAATTTGAAATCATCTGATCTCATTGAACAGTTACATTCAAGTCTATTGGTCTATGTTATCCTTTGAATGGATATTTTACCCATACATTAATACGTAATATTATCCATTGATCATTTGGAAACTATTTGCTCTTCTGAATTTTGATATATTCTATTATAATATATTAAAAATAAGTTATTGACATGATCAATTAATTCATAAGAGACATCCTTAAGTATTAATATTAAAAAGCTGTCAAGACCATGAATAGAGATACAACTTTTCCAAAGTTCTAATTTTCACATGAAGGTATGAATTTTATCATTAGTAGAAAAAAAAAAATACTGTGTTGTTTTCCTTGAAATTGAAGGCTCACTTAGTTTATTTGAAAGAAAATTCTGCTAAATACCCAAATAGCATTTCTATCAGTTGTTATTTCAGGTAAAAATTGTTCTTCATGGAAATAGCAACTAGTTGAGTTGGTCTTTCAACCAAAGAAAAATCTTGAGTGTTCTTCCTGGAAACAACAATCATACATTTCAGGAAAAGCATTTCATGTATATCTCCCATTTCAACATACAGTATGTTAAAATATTATGTACAAAAAGGTTCTGATTTAGATGGCGGATGAGACAAGCAGCCAGTCAGAAGGTCTCTGCAAAAAAGACGAATTTTAGAAGAAAGAGAAAAAAAATAAACTAGCAGAGAAACATAGATCAGGTGAGGGTCGGAAGGAAGGGTGCATGAAACTACAGGAGACTCCACGGGAAGACGTTACGGAGGAGAACTGGAAGGAGAAAGGTCCCAAGAGGCTTGGAGACCAGCGACAAGGGTAGGTGGAGTGGTTAACTTCCCCCACCCTTGCATCTCTGACTGCTGGTGGGCTCCTGAGCGGCTGGAGAGACCTGCCAACACCAGCCCAGAGACGGCAGCTGCCGGTGAGCAGTGGCCTCTTGCGGACTCAGCGCCAGGCTCCCAGCCCCTTCAGGGCACCTTCCCGGGTGCAGACCCGAGCTTAGCGGCAGATGCCATAGTGCTCCATTCTCTCCTTCCCCCTCCCTACCCGTGGGTGCCTAGAAAGACAATTTAGCCATCACACGGAGGCATCTCCAAGGAACGGGACCTTTCTTTTTGGGGCCCTACAGCAGACTGAGGGGTACTCAGACTGCGAGCTCCGTACCTGCCAGCCCTCCCAGGTGCTACTTGCCTGGGGACTCCAGGGGAGTGGGGCAAATCCCGAGATGGAGTGAAATCGATCCAGCTTTGTCACTCTGTAGGTGATTAAAGACCAGCACCTCTCCCCCTGGTAGGGTCAGGGATTGATCTCCACCATCCAGGGCTCAGGCCTGCAGACCAGACCCCATACACCCAGGTCACGGTCGCACTGCCCTGGGGCACGGAGGACAGATCTGTGAAAGAGCCTACTGAGGAGCGTGTGTCTTCAGGGGCAGATCAGCATGCCTGACCGGCAACCCTCCTCCTAAAAGAGGGCTGTACACCCAGCTCAGGCTACGATCCTGGGTAGGGAACTTCCCAGCCCACGTCACAGCCAGGGGTGATCCATCGGCCTGAGGTCCCGCTTGCTGGCAGAGGCCTGGGAGAGGCCACGGAGAGGGAGAGAGTGGAGGGGAGTGAGACCTACTCCAGAGTGCGGGACTTGGACAGCCCCAGCCCCCAAGCCCAGACTTTCAGCTGAGTGGACCCATTTCAGCCCCTTCCAGCAGCTTTGAACAGAAACAAAGAGTAGACCTTTGAACCTGCTAGCAGCAGTTGTGGAGCCTGAGGGCAGGCTTGCCCAACCCAGCCCACCCAGACTCATTCCTCCCACTGAAGGGGAGAATAAGGACACACCTGGAAATCCCAGGGCCCCACCCACCACTCAAGGCACAAGAGGGCCCCTCTAGAGGAATAAGAGCTAGCTACAGGACCCAAAAACAGCACCGCAGCTCGCTCCTCCCTGCAAGGGCCACCTAATGAGAGGGAGGTCATCCTGCACACCCTTTTACTGCATCTACTGATTCATCATAAAGGGTGTGGTTGAATCTCACCCACAAACACCACCTACTGGCTCAGAGACTAAACAGGGCGTGTCATTATCCAAACAAAAATTTAAAGGCAAGAAGGAACA
>NW_012149563.1:809434-831481 GCF_000956105.1 Propithecus coquereli | reverse complement strand
ATAAATGCACATATAAGAATAACATCTATTGGATGTTGGGCGGGGGGGGAGGGGGAGGAGGGAGGAGGGGATGGATATTTGCATACATAAAGAGTACAATGCACATCACCCAAAGGATGGACATATTTGAAACTCGGACTTGGGGGTGGGAGCAAGGGCAACATACGTAACCTAAACATCTGTATCCCCATAATATGCTGAATTAAAAACCAAAAAACTATTACTCACATATATATGCATGGGAATTTTTTCCAATTTATGTAGGTGTGATTATGTTTAATCAAACACAAATTCACTTAAACATGAAAAAAAAAGGTTCTGATTTAATAAAAGTGATTATATTTACAGCTTCATCAAGAACATTATTCAATAGAACTATTTTATTTTTGGTGGTAGTGGTGTGCCTCCTCTATGTTCCCCTTTCCCAGGGTATGAAATTGAGTAACTCAATGAGTACTAGTGCAGTTTGGTCCACTGCCTTTATAGTCAGTCATCAGTTTTATCCACCACCATTTTGCAGCATCATTGGAAATATCAACATAGCAAAGAAGAAGAGAAATAGCATCTTAGTATAAATATGAATGTAGTTTTCACCTCATGGACCTGCTAAAATTATCTCTAGATCCCTTCAGGGGTTTTCAACCTGGTTTCAACCAGGTTTTCAACCTGCCCTAAGAATTTTGTTGACGTAAAGCAACCTATAAATGAAGTGGTGTATAGTATATTTATTCCATTGTTTGAAAGATAGCCTTATTCATAGTAACCAACTTAAAATATTAAATTTCATTGTCATGAATTACAAATTAAATAATAAAATGATAACATTTTCTAAAGGGTAAAGAACCTTCTCTAAAATAAAGAAAAACCGAAAGATTTTTTTCACATTATTATTTTTTAAATTCCAGATCAACAATTTCTAGAATAAAAGTTGTTTCATGATTAAACTTCCAATTTACCTGAGATTCAGCATATCAAACAACAAATTCCAAGTATCGATTTCACTCCTATTATATATGAGCAATTGTATGTCTTGAAACACACATATTTCATTTATTCCTTAACTTCTTTCTTATAAGGAAACGTAACAACATAAAATATACTTCTCATAAAAGGGAAGGTCAGTACAAATGAAAGATCCTTCTGGACATAACAAAGATTAGATTATATAATTCCAGTATCACTTTACTGCAAAACAAAAGCCTCACCATATGTTACAAATATTGATATGCTAACTATAGATCTATTTAAAGGCTCTCTATTGCTTCTTTGGAGCTAAGAATTGTAACATCACAGTGCATTCTTTAGTATAATTGAAAATGATGGTTTACAATATGAATTTGATAATCAATTATAGAATCCAATCCTATAAGCCATATTATGTAATCAGTCATCAAAGGATAAATACTTTGAAGGATATACTTTAAATTTCAGAATCTAATTAATGTAGTATATTGATCCTAAATTATATTCATGTATTAGAGCTTTCAAGGATTTGCTTTTAAAAAGATGATTCTCTAAAATGATTTAGAGGAATATTTGCAAGTGAAATTCTTTTATTTACTTTTATCTACAATAGCACCAATTAAAGCAGTATTTCCTTTTAAATATTCATAAGTGGTGCATCTCTTAGAATGAGAAACAGAACAGATGACAGGCTGATTTTATGCGACTATACAATTAAAATAATTTGCTCTGGCTGTTTTCATAGGATAGAACCTCATAACCTTACTTATTTAAAATTTCAATTAGATCTCTAATTAATTGATGCCTAATTCCTTTGTGATCCTTTGTAGAAATAATATGAAGATAATCAAAGTGTATTTTACATGGAATTATAAAATGCAGTAATAGTCAATTTTTTATATATATGCAATTCTAAATAATAATAACAAGTGGAAAATATAGTTCTCCAACATTCTTTTTACTTATTTTCCTTTTCAATCTAGATGTTGCTATACCCTGTGAGTCAATTTGGATTTGCTGTTTCCCTAGGGGGTGATATCCAGAATTCTGTGACAGTGGATTTCAAGAAATTATTACCAATAATCGAATCATATTATTGTGTCATGTTGTCACATACCCTCTAAAAATTTGATATCATTTACCTTGTCAAATGTTGATCCAATTGTCACTATTGTTTCTGTCTAGTTTTTTCTGTGTCGATTACTGATACACAATTAACAGAAAGAAAACCATGCTTTGTCTAAATTCCTCCATCTGAAAGCCAAATTGCATGGAAATCTTTTATGAAACATATGACTTATTCTTTTTTTCATCATTTTATGGATGAGTAGTGAAGTATATGAAAAAAATAACCCTTACGATGTCTGTGGAGTAGTATCTATTGTCTGTCTCTCTCTCAATAAACTTTCTGTTGCTAAAAAATAAAAGTAAAAAACTAAGAAATACTTTAAAAAGTATTTATGGTCAATGCGTTTGGATTAAATGTTTATTGAACACCTACTTAACGGTAGGTCTTTGGAATGCATTGAATAGTGAAAAATAGACATGAACTCTGCACCAAGGATAATTGCAGCCTAGTGGAATAGATAGGCGTTTATCAAATATTCACACATATTAATGTAAAGATGCTACCATAATATACACTTTGAGCAATGTATGATTCTATCATGATATGAACATGTAATAGGACATTTATCATATTAGGGAAGTTAATCATGTTTCCTTTAGGAAGATAAAATTGAACTGAAACATAAAATATGATAATAAGTTTATTATCTAGTTAATCTTTATCTAAAAAGGGTAATAAGGAGTGTTACATTCAGAGGGAAAAGCATGGACAAAAATACTGTAGCGTGAGAAAGTCAAACATGGCCAGTGGGACAACAGTGGAGAGGTAAGAGACGGTGTTGAAGAGAGACAGAGAAAATTTTTAGGACTTAGTGATAAATTAGATATGAGAGTCTTATATATAGAGAAAAATTAAATAGGACTCCTACGTTTCTGGATTATACAATTATGCAAACTCACTGAAATAGGAGATGTTGGAAGAGAATCACATTTTCCCTTTTGAAGTGGAGGGGGGAAAGGTGTTATGGGAGGGGAATAAAGAAGCTCAGCAATTAATTAAGTTTTGTATATTTTAAGCTTCATTTGCCCCTAAAATAGCTAAAAAGAAATATGAAATTGGAATGAATCTAAGTCTGGAATTCAGTGGAGAAAATTTGGCTTCACAGGTAAATTTGTGTCATCTTTCTGGAGATAAATGATGTAACTTTGGGCTTCAAGGATAATAGCAAGAGGAGAAAAAGTCCTAGAACTAAGACTGGGAGGACTCTAGGAAGTTGAGCTTGAATAAAAGACAGAGAAGCTAAGCACATACCAGTAGCTCCAGGAAAGTGTTGTGGTATAGAAGCCAAAGAAAGATAATGTTTCCAGAAAGAACAGGGATCAACAGTGTGAATACCACAAAGAGATAAATTAAGGGAGCTTTTCATACATGGAAATTAGCAGAAACATTTATATGAGGGTTTTTGAAAATGTGGTAGCGTGATAGCCATTTCAGAGAGGGTTGATGAATGAAAGGAAGGTGATGAAACCAAGAGAGTAATCCTAGAAAACTTGAACGAAAGAATAGTTTAAAAGAAGAGTTTAAATGCAAGAGAGCACTATAGGTAACACATCCTTAATTATAGGTAACTAGCAGTGCTGGCAAATTTTCTTTGTCAACTTGGCTGAGTTAAAGGATATTCAGAAAGCTGGTAAAACATTATTTCTCAGTCTATTTCTGGAAGATATTAGCATTTGAATCAGTAGATTGAGTAGAGAAGATTGCCCTTATCAATGTGAGCTGGCATCATCCAGTCTGCCCAGGTCCTAGATAGAACAAAATAGTGAAGGAAAGGCAAATTCTCTCTCTCCTTGACCTGAAACGTTCATCTTCTGCCCGTGAACATCAGAGCCCCTAGTTCTTAGGCCTCTGGACTCTGAGACTTATACTAGAAGCCCCCTTGCTTCTCAGTCCTTTGAACTTGGACTAAATATTTTTTCTGGTTCTCCAGATTGAAGAGGGTAGTTGAGAAGTAAGACTTCTCAACTTCCATAATTGCATGAGCTAATTGTCATAATATATTCATATTTATATATATATATATACAATCTCCTATGTTATTGCCAAGGTTTCTGGAGAACCCTGGCTAATACAGCAGCTTTATGTTCTAAGATTAAATAAAAATATAAATAGTTCTTAATAATTGGACATTTACCATATGTTGCATATGATATATAGAAAATTCTGGAAGAGGAACTTTTGGGCGTTGGAAAGTCAGATCAGGACCTCTGACATGTCAGGTTTTCTTTAACACATTAACTGCCATGTGAGTTGTATTTAACTCACAGTAGTTTTGAGCCTGGGGTCTCGTGAAGTATATGTAACTCACGTCTCTTCACCTTGGGAGCCACGTGAACTATTTTTCAAGTTGCATATAACTCATGCACAGAAAACAATCAAAAACAACGAAGTTTTCATGAAATTATAAAGGATTCTTTTACTCTCAATGTTTTTATTCTATTTTTGTAATAAAACACTGCGGCCCCAAGGAAAAAATTTTTTTTCTAGTGTGGCAGTCAATGTGTTAAAGTCACCCTGTTTTTTTATTTGCCTGTGTAATATACATTTAACAACCAGCATTAAACAAGTTAGTGTTATACAATTTGTACTATTCTAAACACAAATGTAATTAGTATATCCTGGAGGAAATAGAACTTCTGAGAATAACTTAGAATTTATGGGAAATGCACAAAATATCAGAATACTAATCCATTATTGGAACTTGTAGTACCTAATCAAACTTATTTTAGAATTTTGATTTTCAGTCATATAGTTTTGACTATTAATATTCCTATAATATAGAATTTTAGATTTTTTTCCAAATCTGATCCACACCTTTACATAAATGTACATATACATGCATACACATTTTTAGAATATCTCTTGGATATAACAGAATTTTATATTACCTCTTTATTCATGAGGTACATGCTAAGGGTTTCTTTTTTTAAAATCATTTGTGGATAAGTTTTATTTTTAATAAGTTTCTGGATATCAAGTATGTGACATCTCACTTTTCATATTGAATACCATTTCACCTTTACTTAGAATTACCCCATTATTTTATCCTTCTAAATGAAAATTACAAATTAATTTTTGAGGAGAAAATTGACAGTGGACTCTGCATAATGAAATATACTAAAGGAAACAGATCTGAAAAGAGTGTACTGAATTTTATAACACATAAAAGTAAGAAAGGGTTAATTTAGCCAGTCTGGACATCTAGCAAGGAGTTAGGGAATGAGATGGGGCTGGCTGCCACACTGCATTACATGCTAGCTGATCATTTAATTTTATTGACGTTTAACTTTTTTTGAAATATAAAGATGTGTAACGAGGTAACCTAATATAGTACCCAGCATTTACAAAACAAGGAAAACTGAAGTTTATCTAAGAAAATATTGACATCAGAAAAATCCAACAGAATAATGGAGGAGAGTTGGATCATGACAAAATAGTGATAAAGGCTGAGAGGACAGCTGCTGCTTCTCAGCAGCTAGCAGAGTCCTTGTCACCAAGCAAAATATAAAAGGCCAAGTAGAGTTTCAAGAACAAGACTCAAGTTCCTGGGCATTGGGAAATTTTCAAAACATATGAGGGCCGGCCGAGTGCAGTGGCCACGCCTGTAATCCTAGCACTCTGGGAGGCCGAGGCGGGCAGATTGTTTGAGCTCAGGAGTTCGAGACCAGCCTGAGCAAGAGCGAGACCCTGTCTCTACTATAAACAGAAAGAAATTAGCCAAACAACTAAAAGGAGAGAAAATTAGTGGGGCATGGTGGCACATGCCTGTAGTCCCAGCTACTCGGGAGGCTGAGGCAGTAGGACCACTTAAGCCCAGGAGTTTGAGGTTGCTGTGAGCTAGGCTAACGCCACGGCACTCACTCTAGCCAGGGCAACAGAGTGAGACTCTGTCTCAAAAAAAAAAAAAAACAAACAAAAAACCATAGGAGGGCCTACAACCATAGAATAACATAAATCATTAATATGAAGCTTTGGCCCGGGTGTATAAGACAGAAATTTAGTACTATAAGTGTAACGCAATAGCTCCAAAGTTGGAAAAATTAACAGAGCTAGAGATATATATTAATATATATATATAGATTATTAAAATTAAACTAAAATTTTCACTTCTTATTTAAAGAGAAAATAAAATAAAGAACTTCTCAGAAGCATGGCGTATCCTGCTTGTTAGTCTTATAGGCCCATGGGAAATCCACATGGGGCTTTCCTAGAAGGAGGTGGAGGCCATGAGGAATTTTAACAGCACAGGTTGTGGGACTGAATGTACTTATGCTTCTAAGGTTAAAACCTGCTTTGCCTTTTATACTTTTGGTGTGGAAACCTTACTATAATGGATGAATTCTATTTATGCTAGATGGTGAAGATTAATGAAATGACATCTTACAAATAGAAGGTCAGTGAATATCTTTTACAACTCTGCACATACTTCATCCCTTCCACCTGTAGAAATACTTAATATAAACCTTATGTTTATTGCATTGCAAAAGAAAAATTATAGTAAGCAAAAATAGGTATAAATTATCTAAATAAATATAAAACAATGTTCTAGTCTATCCATTAATATTACATATAAAAAGTGTGAGTTATAATTTAATAATTTTTGGACTTGTGATGAGAATGGCTACCAAAAATAGGGGTCTACCTGTCTTCTACCCAGTTATGAGTGATCTTGAATACTTCTTAAAGAAGAAAAAGAAAATAACATGTCTGATGTACATAATTTGATTATGGGTTGTCATCTAGGAAAAACAGTTCTTTTCACCATCTAGAAAGTTTTCAATAAAATAAATGTGAAAGTCTTTGGATATTCATATACTTATTATTTTCAAAGATATACCTAGTATTGTACACAGCTGTGTCAGTTATGCTTTCTTCTGAAAATCCAAACTCAAAATATATCCCAAACAATGATCTCATTGTTTAAATAGTCTCATTCATTAAAAAGTTCAGAAGATGCGTGTTTCCCTGTTTAATTCTTCAAAACCACAGCTCTTCCCACCTTTATATTCAGCCAACCTTAGGATGGGCTTTTACCTTCACTCTAGTTTATTTATCAGTGTTATAGGGCTACAACAGGGTAAAACATTGTTACCTTATGAGGATAGTCTAATGTATGCCTTCTAAAATTGAATACCAAAATATTTTTCATCAAGTAAAACATTTAGCTATGTGACTGTATTGAAAATATAATAATCTACAAAATGATTCTTTTTGATTATTTCCATTAAATTTCCTTCAAATATTGAGACTAGAACTTGAAAACTGGGGCTTGAGGACAACTATTGCAACTTACCATGATGGTGTGACCCTTGACCTTCACTTATTGTATGTAAACAAACAGGCAAGTTCCAGTCATGTCTATTCAGTTTCCAGATCAGAGATAAAGTTAGGATTTAGCACATTTTTTTCAAAATAATGTTGTATATTCCTATTACTGTTGTAATAAATCACCACAAATTTAGTGGTTTAAAACAAAACCAATTTGTTATTGTATAGTTCTGAAGATCAGAAGTCCAAAATGGGTTTCATGGGGCTAAAATCACAGTGGTGAGATCCTCCCTGCCTTCTTTCTAGAGTCCTTAGGAGAACATCCATGCCCTTGTCTTTTCCGGGTTTTATAGGCTGCCTGCATTTCTTATGGTGTCCTTCCTCCATCTCCATAGCCGGTAAGGTTGCATCTTTAGATTTCTCTTTGATTCTGCTTCTGTCAATACATCCCCTTCTCTGACTCTTTTAAGTATTCTTGTCATTACATCAGGCTGATGGAGATAATCTAGGATAATATTCCTATCACAAGATCTTTAACTTAGTCACATCTGCAAAGCGCCTTTTCCCACATAAAGTGTCACAAGTTCCAGAAATTAGAATGTGGACAACCTAGAGGAAGAACACTCCCTGGCAAAAGTATTACATTCCTTTGCCATTCAAAAAAGTACACATTTCTCCTATTTTACTAAGCAAAATGAAAAAGGGAAAAAGCTTATGAGTTTTAACACCTATTTAATGAAGCCTCATTAACAAGTTCCTCATTATCACGTTTCCTGGAATACCTGAGTCCTTTCTTTGCCTGAGTTCCTTGTTAGCAACCCATTGGCACCTCCTTAGCATATTTCAATTAGCGCTTTACAGCTGCATATGTGAATGTATATATATTATGTATATGCATATATGTAACATATGCATATATTAATAATATGCATATATATGTATATATGCACATCAATGTTTCAGTCAATTTCATATTTTATTAATTACTTAAGCTTTGAAAGAATAGTATTTCAAAAGTGAAAACATGTATTCCAATAGTCAAACAACAAATTTCTCTCCTCATTATAATCTTGTTTTGCTTTACATTAATTTTCTTTTAAACCATGACAGATGCTGAATGCTAATAATAAATTTTCTAATAGAAGATATTTGGGGCAATTACTTTTGGAATCAAATAACAGAATCAAATGACAGATTAATGAATTCACTCCAGAATATTTGGTTGCATCAGCAATTATCAAGTATCGTAACTGGGTTGTTTCATTTTCATATTATTTATAAGTAAAAATTATGTATGGATCTTGAGAGTTAAATGTAAACAAAAATGACCATAAGTGAAACATAAGATTTTAATAACAAGAAAGTAAATCATCTGTGAACAAATATTAGATCAATCTCTTTAGTTATTTTAATTAAGTTAGACTTTTGCCCAAAATGCAATTATTCAGCACATTTTTGAATGTTAAAATCTTCCAATAAAAATGCGATATCAGAAATTTGGTGTTTTATGTAACACTAAAATAGAAAAAATACTTCGATATATTGTTGTATTGCTATTTTGTAGATATAGAAATATATGCTTTCTCCCTAAATTCACATGCAAAATAATGTTATGCTTTTTTTTTTCTTTTAACATTATGTCAAGGTTTCCATAGGTACAAGTAAACAGAGTTTTGTTATTATCCTGTATACATAACTTCTTACACAAATTTATCCCTGGAAAGTAACCAAAATGAGTGGAGATGCCATGCCTAATAAGAGTTGTAGGGGGCATTAATGAAGCATACAAAAATATTTTTAAAAAATAAAAAAAAAAGCTCTTTTTGCCCCTGATAAAACATATAGCTTGCCCCTCATTTGGGGATACAAGCCTGGATGTTAAAAATTGTGAGATTCAAGGCCAGGCATGGTGGCCCACACCTGTAATCTTAGCACTCTGGGAGGCCGAGGTGGTAGGATCAATTGAGGTCAGGAGTTTGAGACCAGCCCCAGCAAGAACAAGACCCTGACTCTCCTAAAAATAGAAAAAATTAGCCAGAAGTGGTGATGTGAGCCTGTAGTCCCAGCTAATTGGGAGGCTGAGGCAGGAGGATCACTTGAGCCCAGGAGTTTGAGGTTGCTGTGAGCTAGGCTGACGCCACAGCACTCTAGCCTGGGCGACACTGTCAGACTCTGACTCAAAAAAAAAAAAAAAAAAAATGGTGAGATTTGAAGGACAATTGTTGCTGTTGGTCAGGCTGGTCCCGGAACTCCTGACATCAAGGGATCCTCCTGCCTCAGCCTCCCAGGGTGCTAGGATTAGTGATGTGAGACACTGTGCCCAGCCCATATTTACTTTTTAATTGAATCTTCTTTCAATGTAGTAATAAAGTTGTGGTTTGGGAGATGATCTTCTGTTGAAGATTTTAAAGTAAAAAATTTAACAAATCATAAATTAAGAAATATTTTCATTTATTTTGATGGTGACTGGATTTATTTGATTTTATGCCTTAAAATTCTAATTTATAAATATTTCTACTAGTGTTATAGTATAATCTATAAAACATTTATTTTAATCATATAAAATATGTGAGATTAAACCCAAATATAAATTTACGAAAATAAAATTGTATGTCCTAAATTTGACACGTTTGGGTTGTTTGCTTGAAAATTATACAGAAAAAAAGTGAATATTTTGTTTAAAGAATACTTGTTTAAAATTCTTACATATGAACCAGTAATAAAGTATATTCAAATCCATCCAAATGATAGACTCAGTCATGCATTATTGACAAAGTAAATTTATTATCATTCATTATAAATTAATTTTTTAAAATATCAGATTAATTCAAAAGCAGGTTGGCAGTATTTTCTATATTCTCTCGCAAAACGTTTCTCTTTACGTACAATATAAACAATGCAATATGTTGGAGTGGACCACAGATAAATTGAATTATTTCCTATTCTTCATTATTAATCTTAGAAACTATAAGTAGAGAAATAAATGAATATCACCAATGAATTAAGTCCACAACAATATATTTACGTAAAGCATGTAGGCATGGATTTTGCTTATGGCTTATTTTTATAACATTAAAAATGATTGAATATTTGCATTGTGACAACAACAATGCTGTCATAACAAAGCACTTTTGACTGCAGAGAACTTATGTGCAAAATGTCAGGAATTCAAAATTAAATCTAAAACAGAAACAAACAACTCAATATCAAATGTATTTACCTCAATTTGATTGTAATGTGGACTAGATATGTCTTCAACATCTAAAAATGAATTCTCTATGGGGGATTTTCTGACAGTAACATGTTTTTGGCATGGATTATATACTTATGATTTAAATGCAAAGTTTTGAATTATATAATAATTAAATATAAAAGAATATTTTAATCAGCCAAAATTTGAATTAAGAGCCTCTAATGAAACAATAGTGTTCTTAGCAAAGGAATTTGTAGAATGAAATGCTTAAAATAATCAATTTAATTATTTGATTCTGAGTGTCAATTGATCACTGAATTGATAATATTTCTGTTAATAAAATCAGTTTGCTTTTATAAAGCTGAGATGTTTGACTTTGTGAACATTTGATCTAACCTAGACTATTGTCAAATAATAAAAGGGAAAAATGACCAACTGCGAAGAACAGAGAAATGTTTATGTACAAATTCACTTTGTAACTAGTTCAAGTAATTGTTTGTACACATTGGCCAATTTTTTTTTTGCTAAAAGCTGCACTTTTTCGTGTTTGTTTTTATTATTTACATGTATAAGTGCACTTGTTTCATGTGAAGTTCTATGTGAATCAATGAGTAGATTGTTTAAACTACTGCCGTAAATGATGTATGGAACAATTATTATACATCCACAAAAAGTATACCTAATGCTTTCTCTTTGAACCAATCCTCGCCTCCACACTTTTCATTGATCTGCTCTTCATCCTTATGGTTTTACCTTTTTCTGAAGTTGATATAAATGAGATCAAATGGATTTAACATTTGAGACATGCTTCTTTCAAATAGCATTGTAACTCTGAGATTCACTAAAGTCATTATGTGAATCAGTTCCTTTTATTGCTGAGCTGTATTCCAAAGCATGGAGGTAACACAATTTGTTTATCCATTCACTTTTTAAAGGTCAATTTGGTAATTTCCAGTGTTTTCTAAATGTGGATAATGCCACTATAAACATTCGTGCACAGGTTTTTACTTCTTGTATGTAGTTCTCTGAAACATTTTGAGTTTTTTTTATATGTGGTGTGAGGCAGGGATTTCCTTTGCGTGTGCATATCTAGTTGGCCCAACACCATTTGCTCAAAAAATTATTCTTTTTCTATTGAATTTTCTTGATACCCTTGTCAAAAACAACTGACTATAGAAATATTGCTTTATCTCCACATCCTTAATTTTATTTCATGAGCTCTAAGTTTTTCCTTATTATAGTACCACAATCTTGATCACTTTAGTAGTGTTATAAGTTATGAAATTGGGAATGAGGAGTTCTCTAACTTTCTTCTTTTAAGATCATTTTGGTGATTCTAGATTCCTTGCGTTTCCATGTGAATTGTAGAGTCATCTTCTCTGTTAAAAAAAGGCAACTGGTGTTTTGATAGGGAGTTCAATGAATCTGTAGATCAATCTCAAGATAATTACTTTCTTAACAATATTAAATCTCCAATCCTTTCTCCAATCTAATTAAATCTATAATTTATAGAGGTAGAAGGTCATGTTACTAATTTGAAATCTTTCCTCTTTCTTAATGCAAGCATTAATATTAATAGCTATTAAATGCCCTCTATAAATTATTTTTACTACATTCTGTAAGTTTTGGTGTATTATTTTATAGTTGTTTTGATTCATCTCAAAGTATTTTCTAATATCTCTGTGATTTCTCCTTTTCTCCATTTGTTAATTAATGTTTAATTTCTAAATATTTATGAATTCTTCAAATTTACTTCTGTTATTTAATTTCATTGTGATCTAAAAACATATTTTTTGTGATTCAGTCTTGATGTATTTATTGAAATTATTTTGTGGCATAAAGTATAATCTGCTCTGAGAGTGTTTCCTATATACTTCAGAAGAAAGTATATTCTGTTGTTGAACAGTTGCCAACCTTTTTGATACCAGGGACTGGTTTCATGGAAGACAATTTTTCCACGGACTATGGCGGGGGGGAATAGTTTCAAGTGCATTACGTTTATTGGGCAGTCAAACCTCTCTGCTAATGATAATTTGTATTTTCAGTTATTCTCCAGCACTAGCATCACTGCCTCAGCTCCATCTCGGATCATCAGACATTAGATTATCATAAGGAGCATGCAACCTAGATTCCTCCCATGCACAGTTTATAGTAGGATTCACACTCCTATGAGAATCTAATGCCACTGCTGATCTGACAGGAGGGAGAGCCCAGGTGGTGATGCAAGCGACGGGGAGTGGCTGTAAATACAGATGAAGCTTTGCTTGCTTCTGCTGTATGGCCCGACCTAGTACCGGTTCACCTCCCAGGGTTTGGGGACTGCAGCTGTTGTTGTCAGGTGGAATGTTCTGTACATATCTGTTAGGTCTAGCTGTTTTTTGAGTGTCCAAGTTTTTACGTCCTTGTTGATCTTCTATCTTGTTCTATGTTAGGGTATTAAAGTCACCAACTATTATCACTAAATTATTTATTTCTTACATTATTCTATCAGTTTTCGCTTCATGTATTTTGTGATTCTTTTGATAGGTGTGTATATGTTTATAATTGTTACATCCTCTTGGCATATTACACAATTACCATTATAAAATGTTCTTTGTTTTTAGCATCAATTTCTGTCTGAATGTCTATTTTTTTCTGATGTCAATAGAACTTCTGCAGATTTCTTTAGCTACTTTTTATTTTTTGAATAAATGTTCCATCTTTTTTCTTTCAGGATATTTGTGTTTTTTAATATAAACTCTACATTTTGTAGCCAGTATATAGTTGGAGCATGCTTTCTTTTAATCCATTCTGCCAGTGTAATTTATTAATGTAGTTAATTAATGTAATTTGTTTAATCCATTCATATTTAGTGCGATTACTGATAAAGTAGGGTTTATATCAACTTTTTTTTTGTTTTCTATATGTCTAATATATTTTTTGTTTCTGTATTCCTCTACTACTGTTTTTTTTGGGGGGGGAGTGTTAAGTAGTTACTTTCTTGTACACCATTTTAATTCCTTCTTGTTTTATTATATTTTTAGTTATTTTCTTAGAGTTTACAATGGGTATTAGAAATAACATTTTAATTTGTAGAAAAATACATTAGATTAATAACAATATTAATAGTAAACAAAACTTTTTCCTATATAGCTTCATTCCTTCGTTCTGCTTCTGTTTTTTGTTTTGTCATAAAATTACATTATCATTTCACATCATGTGCACATAAATAGATTTATAATTATTGACTTATACATTTTATTTTAGTCACATAGAAAAGAGTTATAATGAATAATGTTTCTATTCATTATATATTTATTTATGTGTTGACCATTACTAGTGCTCTTTATTTCTGTATTCAAGTTACTGTCAGAATTCCTTTTATTTTATCCTAAAGAACAAAGTAGATGAATTTACACCACATAATTTTGATACCTACTATAACATTACAGTAATTAAGATAATGTGATATTGACAAAAGGATGAACACATAGATCAGTAGAACAGAACAGAGTTCACAAATAGACTCACACAAGTATAGTCAACTGAGCATGTAATGGAGAAAGGATAGTCCTCTCAACAAACTATGCTGGAATAATTGGATATACATATGTTAAAAAAATGAATCATATATACAGACCATATATCTTACATAAAAATTAACCCCAAAATTAATTCTAGAGCTAAATATATTTTGCAAAACTATAAAACCTATCAGAGTAATATTTGATGCAATCTCTGTGACCTTAGTTTTGATGATGAGTTTAAGATGAAACACCAAAAGCATAATACCTATAAAAGAGAAAATAAGGTAAATTTTATTAAAATTATATATGTGTGTATGTATAACTATCTGCATGTATATGTCTGTGTAGAATATGAAAAATAACATTGATAGAACATATATGCAAAATACATACCCAATAAAAGACTAATTGTGAAATATATAAAAAAAACCTTAAAACTCAATAAGAAAAAGAAACAACTCCATTAAAAAGTTAGCAAAATATCTAAACAGACACTTCACCAAACATAGAAAATAAACATAGGAAGAGAATAAGGAATTACAAATTAAAACAACAATGAGATTTCAATTCATATCTATTAGAATGACTAAAGCTCTCATTCATTGCTGGTGGAAATGTTTTAGGTATAGACAGTTTGGAAGACATTGTAGCAGTTTTTTACCTAGCTAAACATAGTCATACAAATCAGCAATCATGCTCCTAGTTATTTACGCAACATATTTGAAAATTATTTCCTCTCAAAGACCAACATGCAAATTTTTATAGTAGCTTTATGAACAATTGCCAAAAATGAATCAAGTAAGATATCTCTCTATAGCTGAATGGATAAACATATTGTAGTTTATCCAAACAATTGAATGTGATTTAGCCATGTAAAAACATGGATGAATCATCAATACATATTGATAAGTGAAATAAGCCAGTCTGAAAAAGGTACATACTTTATGATTCCATTTATGTGATATTCTGGAAATGGCAAACTATAGAGATATCAAAATTATCAATGCATGCCAAGGTATGAAGGTGGAGTGGGGTGAAGTTTAAATAGGTAAAGTATAGGTTATTATTAATTGTGCTGAAGCTATTCAGTATGATACCGTAATTGTTGATATATGACAGTATGCATTTATTAAAACCCATAGAACTTTACACTCAGGAGTGAACTTAATGTATGGAAATTTAAAAAATTCATTTAGGATGTCAGGCCATCTCACAAAAAATGCTGAATGTGAAAAATGAATATAACTATGTGAAAAATGCATAAAACAACGCGACTGAGAAATTAGGGGAAGAAATTCTAAGGGACTTTGGCAATAAATGGAGTCTGAAAGACTAAAGTCAAAAGAAATTGCAAATGTGCATGATATTTAATTGATAAAGACTTTTTACACACAATATGAATTAATAATTCTGAAACCAATAGACTTGTATACCATGGCCATAGTGTGGCCATGGATTAGGGTTGGAGATATCAGTATGAATTCATATTTAACTCAATATAGATCAGATGGTTAAATATAGACTATGTACAGATATGTTTACATTCAGAGGTTAGTAGGTACAAAAATATTTATTTGCATTATCAGATAAACTATAGCCCCAATCTGGAATCTGGTCATAGGGATGTAATTAACAGGGACTTATGAAATATTTGGATCACTTGATGAAGGTGCAGATGATGCATTATTTTGGACTTTATAAGGATTGGATGTCCTCCTTCAGCATACAGCATACATATTGAATCAAAGACCTTTAAATGGAGCTGAGTCTCTAATTGGAATGTTATTAATACATCAGTCAGGGAACCAAGAGTTAAAGCACGAGTAACCCTCCTTATGTCATTCCCTGAATGGCGCCAATGCTGAATCAAAATTAGCTGGGACATATCACATTACTGCACACATTAAAGTATTATTTTTTTATTGCTGTATAAAACTGATCAAAGTTACATTATCTGATTGAGAGGTAACTAAAATGTCCTAAGGGGAAAGAAAAGAACTTTGATAATACATGTTTTGGCCCCTTATACTTAGAACAGATATAGTAAGATCTTACAATTCATCATGCTTTATACACCATATCAAGTAATGAATTAAAGAACAACAAAGTTCTCTCTCGTTTTTAGGTTATTTGATTTGAGAAATGAAGTTTAAAATAATCTTGACTCCTACAAAAATTCTAATAAAGTCATAGAAAACAGAAAGCAGAAGACACTTAACTTGTTAAGAGAAACTAGACTTTTGCTCATTTATCTGAATGTTTGACTGCGGAAATGTGAATTGTAGAAAACTCCTGCCTCTATAAACTTCTCATGAAAGAAAATGAAATCATATTACGGGCTAAATGTCCAGCATATCTTGTATACAACATCAATAAAAATGGGTATAATTTGCTTACCTGTTTTATTGCAGCTGTTATAATTAATGTTGTTGGTTACATTTCGCTTTCCTTAAACCATGAAGAACTTTGTAAGATTTTGTTATTTTGTAGTAATGGAAGGAGATAACTTTTTAGACATGTATATACCAAGGTTGCTGGCCATAGAAAAATGTTAAAATGTTGACCTGCCATAAAATCATATTTTCAAAATGCAGAACACAAAAATATGTTCTTTCTAATTTGGACATATATTGAGGGTGAGAATGGAGAAAATGTTTATAGTAAAACAGAATTTTATATGCTGAGTGTCCAAAATTGTTTGATGATTTTTGAAGAGGCCATAAGAGACTCAGAAAAGGACCAACTGACAGTTGTTAGATGAATGTGTAGATAGCACCAAAAACTCATGCAGAAACAACTTGCCAAATTTTTTGAAAATAATTCTGCTTCCCAAAAAGAGAAAAAAAGAAAAACAATTAGAAAAGTACAACTGTCTTGATTTTATTACTAATACTTTAACTAATTTGAAACCCAACTATAATATTACAATGTCAAATTAACTCTGTACATTTAAACTATGTAACTATATATATGTGTATATGTGTGTGTGTGTGTGTGTGTGTGTGTGTGTGTGTATAAAGGGAGAGAGAGAGAGGGAAGGAGGTTTTTCCAATCTGCTTCAGTGAGTTTTAAAATGCTGGCCATTTTAGACACTATACTTTATTTTATGAATTTATAAATACAATAGGCCTGATTGATAAACATCCGTCAACCAGAATAAGCCTGTAGACATAAAGTGAATAGGCATATATGGAGGATTATATACTAATTTTTACATGTCCCAAACTTGCTGTTACCAGGATTTAAATTTTTTTATGGGATAGTACATAGCTTTGTGTCAACATGTTGGACTGACAGTGAGAATCAGTGAAATGCGAGCTTGGTAACAAGTTAAAATCAAAGGTAATTTTATATTTTACTCTATTCAGTTTTGTGACATTATTAAAAATAAAATAAAAAGATTTCCTAAAACCTGTAGGCAGTTCAGAGAAGTATTAATAGAAAAGAAACCAGAAAGAGTAAAAACATTTTTCTGTATCATGATACAGAAAAGAATATGTCATTTTTAAAATTTTTAAAATATAGGCAATATGTATTTAATTAGCCCTATTTAATCCTATCAATGTTCTCTTTTTAAAAAGTCTTACGTTTCTGTATATTTAATATACACAATAATACAGCCCTCAAAAATTTAAATATCCAATAGTTTAAAGAGAGCCAAAACAAAGTACTATATTAGAATACAGAAACATTATATTTTCTCATACATATCATTTGTTTAATTGCGTTCACTGCTAATTACTACTAAGCGCCATTGTTATTATTTTGTTTAAATAATGGGATATAATTCAGAGAAAAGTAGCTAATTCAGAATGAAATGTAATTCCAAAATATCTATACTTCATATTTTGTTATAGTAAAAATGCATATATGACTTAATTTATTATCATTACTGTTATTAATATTTTGTTTAGGTATATTCGTGCCCTGGGTTGTTACTAAAATTTGGTCCGCCTACCTCAAGGTTATAGATACGGCAGGCTCCTGAATCTTACAGGGTTGATCTTTCACACTTTAAAGTGTATGTGCCTGTCTCGGGCCTCCAGTGTGTTAGATAACTCTTGTTTATACTGCCTGATCAACATAATAATATTAATAAGCTTTTTAGTGATGCTGTTGCCCCTCTTAGAAAAAAAACATTCCTTGTAGACTTGGTACATGGCGGCCCTTCTTGGATTTTTCACTAAACATAATCCTCTAGTAGGTCTTCCACGTGTAGACGGTATATCGATTTCAGCATGCTTATTTCTTTGAAACATCAGTCATGGCAATGCTGGCATGTTCACTTTGCTCAGTGTGGGATGTCCTAATAGTAATTCTCTCCATCTCTTAGGAAATTGTTAGGGTGCTACATCATGTATATTGAAAGAGTATTCCCAAATAAAAAACAAAGCAAAACAAAATGAAAAAATCTCTTTCCTATCCGATTTTATGAAGCACTCTTAATCAAAGACCCTCAAACTCCATCCCTCTGTAAGTTACCACAGATAGATACTGCACTTATAAAGTAATTAGGTCCTATAGCGCCTTTGGAAAATAGTTCTTGTTTTCCTTTTGTGATCTGGCATGTTTCCAGCCGAGGTATGCTATAATTTGATCTTAATTTTAGGCCCAGTGGCCAGGAGGGGAAATAAGAGCAAATTGTGAGTGGTGGAAACTTTTTCTGTATAGGGTAGTGATCTCAACCTTGTCTTCTAGTACAGGATAGGGAGGTGCTAGCTTTTAATAGGTAAGAATCAGCCATATGTACAGACTCATAAGATTCAAAGAAATTTTTGTAGTTATTAAATACAATTTCAGGGTATCCATGCAGATGTCACTATCTCATGTTTTCGGAAACCAGATTTTTCCAATTAGGACCCTGACTTTGTCAAAAAGAGCTACTTTTTCTGAATTTTTAACCATATGTGTTATTTAGCCATTAACTCTTAAGTCCTGGGCTTAGTCTTCTGCTTAGTCTTGAGTTTGTTCCCAGGCCACACCCTCAATTTTTGGAAGATTGGAACTTCCTTCTGTGGAACCAAAGATTCTCTCTAGTTTTCACACCTGACTTTTAATTGGCTGGCATCCCAGCTGTTTATTATCTTGCTGTAGAGCATTAATGGCACTTAGCACAGTTATCTCATCCTGTTATTTTTATAATTAATATTTTTAATCTGTATCAAACATTTGATAAATGGCACTATTTTATTCCCTTTTACCAATTCATCCTCCCAAACGACCACTAGCGAGTATTTTAAAAGTTGACTGGGCATAGGCTATTTTCCATTTCCTGCCAGTGATGGAAGTCAGCACTTCCAACTGGATTCTGTTATAATTTATTTTCTCAGGCCAATTCTGGCATCAACTCTTGAAATTCTCTAAAGGCAGAATTTGGAATGGAGTTTGGGGTGTGGGGGGCAGTTGTTTATTATGTGTCAATGAATTTGCAAGGAAGGAAAAGAAGCAGGAATGATTAACAAATTGTTAATCACAAGGTTGTTACAAAACCTTTGCCAAATTGCTGGGGACCTCTGGAGCAAACAGATTTTATACTTAACTGAGAAGAGCAGATATTTATAGCTCCATCTTGCTTGTGAAATGACTTCAGGCAGAGCCTGGACGGGCTTAAAATAGAGTCTGAGTGCTGATTGTCTTCCTGGTCAAACAGCAAGTCCTTTCTTGGAGGGGGTTCTGGGTGGAGTATCTCTGTGTGTACACACTGGCACAACAAATTCCAATGCAGACAAGGTTTAATTAAAATATGCTTCTAGAAACTAGGCTTGAAATATTGTGTCCCTTATAATCCTAATGTTTATACCATCATTAATTCAATAAAATCTTCTAAAATTCATGAGGGAAAGTAATTTCTATTGCCACCAGATATTGTGGTGTCCAATGAAAAAGTTGAATGTTATGACACTATAATGAAAAGGCACAAAAAATTGGGGGGATAAGAGAATAGTGAGATTATAGATTAAATTTCTGTTCTGAATTTTGAAGTTTTTTTCCTATTATTATTTAAATAAATAGGTTAGAGAGGAAAAGTCAACCAAGTAAGGGGAATAAAGTTGAAAAGATAAATATTCCTAATAAATATGCAATTGACAGAAACTATGAACACTGGTAGTGAAATACCTATTTTAGCTACAGATATTGAGCTAGTAGGCAACTTAGCCCCTTGATAGAACAACAACTGAAAATTTCCAAGAAATGAACCAAGAAACACTGGAGAACTTATGCATGTTGAATCATCAGGGAATTTGTTGAGAAATGTTTTAAATACTGTAATGAAGAGTTCTAAATCAGTTGAATAATGTATATTCTATTGCTTTAGGTAATATTGAGAATTAACACTACATAGTGGCTTCAGAGGTATACAATCAAGCCCAATGCTGTTGCTGTTTTGTATTTTAGATTTTCAGGAAAAAAGATCATAAAAAAACACGATTGTTGATAGATATTTCATTCATAAAATGTGACTTGGAGAAGTAAAGGTTTTTTTTTTATTTTGAATTAAATTTGAGTTACAGAGCATACAAAAATTGTACATTTAAATATTACAAAGAAAACTAAGGAAGTAAACATTTTAGAAAAATGCAAAAATTGATGCTGCTTAAAAATGCATAAATTTACTAACAAGAAGTACATAATGGAGCTTTCTACACAGAATCTTACTCATTTTGCTGCTTCTGTTTCTGAAAGGTGCAAATTTGTCTGTGTAAACTTTGAAAAGTAATACAGCTATATATAAAGGAAAAAAAATCAATACTACATGTCAGCATGCATATATTACAGCTGAGCTTAAAGGGAAAAAAAAAAGATATCCTGTATTTGTGTACTGTTTTTGTAGTCTTCAGCTGTTGAAATGCTGTATAATTTAAGCTCTCTTTCTAATAAGAACTATTTTTTTTCCTTAACCATCATTTAAGTTCTGAAACCAAATAAACATGACAATGCCCTTTTAAGATCTTATAACCAAATTAAATTTTATTACTTTACTTTACCATCTAAAGAATATAAATTCAATATTGCTTTATAATATTAATGGTTGCAATTGACAGAGTATCTTTTTCACAAATTATTTTGGTTGATTTTTCCAATTTGTTATTATTGCTTAGTTGTTCCATATATTCAAATGGGAAAAGAGCATGAAGGGAAATTAGCATTTACTGAGTGCTGTGGTATTCCTCATGCCGCACTAAATCTTTCACAAAAAATAACACACAATCTCTACAATGCATCCTGTGAGGTCAGTATATTTTATTGTTCATGGAAAGGAAGAATGATGTATCACATGAAATTTCTCTCCTGTATTACCAGTTGCCCCTTGTTTACACCTCCCTCCCATCCTTATATAAAAGAGGGATGTTCTCACACCCCAGGAGGCGGGATGAGCTTTCACAGATTCCAGGGAAATTCATGTGAAAAGGAAAAACTATTAGATTAGATTCAATCCAAGACTATCATTGCTGGAAGACAATTCTCCCTGAGTCTCTTCAAATAAGAGCAAAGGCCTTCAAAGGCTTTTTATGTTTGTTTCAGACTATTTTTTCAAACACCTTTGTGTCACAAACAGCCTAGAGCCTTGAATAGTTTAGTATGAGAGGGGCAGTTACACCACACTCACTAATACTGAATGTTAGCTTTTGTTTTCTGGTTGAGGTATAGAGCTATGGCACTATAGTTTTAATATTCATTTCCCTAATAATTATTTGAACAGCCTCCCATGTGCTTATTGATAATAGAATACCCTCTTTTGTAATATACCTTTCATTTTTTTGCCAAATTTTAAATAGCTTGTCTTTTTCTTAAATTAAGTACATTTTATGCATTATGTACAGTATGGTAATTCTTTGTTAGATGTATGCACAGCAAATATATTCTTCCACTCTGTGATTTGTCTTTTTATAATTTTAATAGTACATTTTAACAAGTGAAAGAACATAAATTAATGAAATCCTTTTTATGACTCTTTGATCTTTTGGTTGGTATTGTTTGTGTTTTGG